>NC_141330.1:4637500-4652500 GCF_037954235.1 Aulostomus chinensis | reverse complement strand
GAAATGGGCAATCAAATCACAGCACGACCCATCTGCAAAACAGGGAGAGCTGGTGTCCATGAAGATGAGGGTTCTTAAAGTGAATAGTTTATTTTTTGATAAGAACAAAAACACACAATAAAAGTAATCAGAAGGACCTGTATTTTTGTATTATTATCTTTGCAGAGAGCAGTGTAGTATAAGATTTTTGGCAGAGTGGAGGAACATTGGTCACATGCAGAGGACAATCATGTTTCACGTCCTACGACCAGTGTGGTTTGAAAAACAGAATAGATGATGGGGATGGTTTTGTTGCTTGTGTACGTGGACTCCTACTTTAATTTCATATTACTCCAAAACACAAAACAACACAATAAAGTCCTAAAATGTGCCCTAAAAAGGGATTCCGATAATGTGGCGCTTTAGGCTTAATTGTTTGTCGCGGTTTTGAGCGTTTGTCGGCCGTTCATTCTTGTTTGTTTGTTCTCTTCAGTCTGGCTGATTTCGAACACACACACACACACACACACACACACACACACACACACACTTCAAACTTTCCACCACAGTCACGCAAACTGTTACCAAGACATATGGAGCTTTCACTTACAGTGGTCAACTTTTAAGATGCCATTTGGCATTGCCACTGGTGGGGAACGGTCCCCTCTGCACCGCGCCCCATCACGGGACTGTGTAACTGATGTTGTTATGATGGACAGTCAGACTGAGCTCACGCAGAGTTTATCAAGCACATTATTCATCTTTGAGTCCTGGTGGGGCAAACAAAACCACAGCAGCCGCAGATCTTCAATTGTTTATGCAGCATGTGTTCAATACAGGATCTGCTATAGAGAGTTTTATTGGCGTGGTTTGAATTACAGGGTGAGTATTTTATTCCCAGTCATGAAGAGAGATGCTGCAACAGAAATACAGTCAAGGCTGGGGATGGTCTTCTTTTATTGTATTAATATTGTACATATCATACTCAGTGTAACTGCTATCTGATGATTTCTCGTGTTCTCACTCTTTTTCTTTTGTAGGAATTTTGCATCAAACTCTCTGGAGCACATCTCCTGGAGGGTGTTTC
This sequence comes from Aulostomus chinensis, assembly GCF_037954235.1. Lineage (NCBI taxonomy): Eukaryota > Metazoa > Chordata > Actinopteri > Syngnathiformes > Aulostomidae > Aulostomus > Aulostomus chinensis. The sequence goes on along the minus strand of NC_141330.1, from coordinate 4,651,434 downwards.
GTTTTCTACCCCTGCTGAACCTGTGAGTCCCTCAAATTTATTTAAATGTTATAAATACCTCTCAAGTCAGCTTTGCTGACAAGGATGAATGAATCCTGACGATATGCTTGCAGAAAGAAACAGAATCACAATAATCAAAAGTGAAGTAGTCAGTTCTTGTCTCTTGCTAGCAAAGGGGTGTTAAAGAACACCAAAAAGGAGCACCTGGATAGACTTGGAGTGGAGGAGGGCATCGCTTGTAGGTCATTTCCTTCACAACAGGGAATTTTTCTCAGCATTATATGCCAAAGCTGTGTTCACATACCAAGAACTTGACTCCAGGTTTTCCATCGCTGTCTGAGTACTTACTACAAATTAATCTACCGCTAAAACAAGGACAACAGACTGACCAAAAGATAAACAAACATTTAGAATGACCATGTACAAATATTTCTGCATATTCATATTCATATTCTAAGTGTGTGCATGATGAGGACAAAAGTTCAACTGAACACAGTGCAAAAAAATAAGAATAAATGTGGTAAAATGAATAGACAGATCATCCACACTCGGGTGACTACAGCGCAGTTGCACCGTGAACTCATAACTCATAATAAATATGGAATTGACAATAAAGATGAGGAATGAATGATCAGTATCAGCGCGTCATTGGTATTTGCAGAGACCAGCCATTTAAAAATGCACTGGTATCAGTCAAACAGGCAAGGGCACACAGATAGAGGTCTCTTGTTCTCCCATCCACTCTGTAACATCAGATAATGAGAAAACAGTGCCTACGATTTGAGGGCTTTCCCAGCTGGTTTGTAACGTCACAGTGTTTACATGAACTTTGTGTGTCTGTTGAATGGGATTCTGTGTCTTTGAACAGCGATACCAACATCAGTAAACATGGCTTATCAGCCCAACCACTTGTTAAATGTCCGCACAATCTCACGCATCCCTAAATACACCTATTTATTAACAATATATATTGAAGTATTAGTTTAGAGTTTGTTAGCACAGTGGATGTTCAGGGTTACAGTGATGCATTGGCAAATACAGAAGTTGCACCACTTAAATGAATATAGTCACTTTGTTGTTGATTTACTTTATATCGTATTTCAACCCACATCAAATGTACAAGTTGGCTTTGTGACAAATTTAGGTCGCTTGGGTCTGCTGCACGGAGAACGGAGACATGTGTTGTCGGTCCAAGACCTGCAAACACGTAGAGGTTCAGTAAAAACCACCGCACTGTGGCTCAGGTTTGTTTGCTGTCAGGTTTCGCTGTCGGAACGCTCGGGTTCATCGCCACACACGTAACAAAGCAGGGATTGTCATAAGTATTTACATTTCAGTATCCAATCATTTTGGGGTTCATGCACAGTTTGGGTTCAATAGTTTAAAAGTTAGGGCTTTTTTTATCAATTGGCTAATTGTACTGTTAATTCCCATGTCTCTCTGTCCATATGTGGACGGACAGATGCTCATGTCCTCTGAGCTGACGTTATCACGTGAATCTACTTTCCAGCGTGTCTGTTATAAAAAAATACAAAGACTCAAAGTAATAATACCTTCACTTTTATTTTAAAGGTTAAACTGTATTAGGAGGCCTTTCAGTGATCATGTGGTCTGCATACAAGTAGAAGAAAGTACTGCTGCCTTTTGCAAATTGATTGACAGCCCTCCTTTCAGTGCCTGCCAGCAACACTTTCTCACTGGTAATGGCTCATACGGTTTTTGAGACCTGGAGAAAAATTATAATGATTATAGAAGCCATCCAGAAGTAGACCAGTTGAAAGGCTATTTTGAATAAGATTCAGCAAGGATTTATATTATAGCAGAATGGTAGTGGTTTTAAAGGGAAACTGTATTATAGCGTATTCTGTCCTCAGTAAAAAAGCTCATTAGAAGGAGGCAATATTATATAAAGAGAGAATCTTTTGTGAAAGACCTTATTCATTTATATATCTTAACAAAATGTAAATGCAATCAATATAACGTTTCATCTCAGGGTTTTGCGGGACAACCCTCTTGTCTGCTCATGTGACCTCCACTGGCTCCAGCAGTGGCAGCGTAACGAACGCGGCGACCTGGACAACCAGGTGTTGTTCTGTACGTCCGATGACGAGGAAGTACTCATCAACACTCTGGTGATAGAAAACTGCAGTGAGTACGGTTTTCTTTTTTTATCGTTTGCACCTTTTTTTTTTTAACACTTCATTATGATGCTAAACATCATTATTAGTTTGTGTTGGGTGAAAACAAAGAACAAAACATTCTGAACAAATCTTTTTAGCGATCAATAAGTGGCGGGTCAGCCTGTAGAAAACAGGGAGATGAACCAGAGTTTCTCCTTCTACTCTCAGACTGCGGCTGAATGAGAGCGCTGTAAGAATGAATCTGTCTTTAGAAATAAAAAAAAGACAAATTGTTGTCAGTCACATTTCTGTATCTTTAATATCGTTTTCAGCTTAGCTAATGACCTGCACTGGTCTTTGGTCAATGGCGTTATGTCTGCAGTAGTGCTATTAAAAGGCCGCTTCAGTCAGACAAGGTGAGGCGTGGCATTGCAGTGCCATTCTCCTGATGCCTGACAACATGGAAACACTGGGCGCCACCTCCTGTCAGGCCTGCTCCACCTCTGAAGGCTTTGGTTGATGCCTGCTGCTCCCTTGTATAAACCCAGGACGTGCCTGCCTTCCTGCCTCCCAAGCTCAAATGCGTCCCCAACTGAAATAGCAACATGCCAAGTCCTGGTGCAGCCAGGGCTTTAAAGAGAATGACACAAGGCTCTCTGATTGGTTTGAGTGATGTCACGCCCAAAACACACCTGCGAATAGTTAGGTGTCTTAAGACTTCATCTTTGCACCCTGCGCCAAGGTTTGCGCTCTGATTACGTGCCCTCCAAATACCAAAACTGAAGCTGAAGGCGTGATGCACGTATACAGAGAGGAGAGCAAAACCTGTCAGCCATGTATGTGTGTGTGAATGAGACGCTGCGTGATAAATGCAGCATATTCACCAAGATTATTCATTAAATCTGATAATCAAAAATACATCCTATGTAATTTTGAGCGCCTGAATGTTTGACGGCCTTCGTGCAGAATGACGCCTGTAACAGTGCAGCAGAAGAAGACCTTTCACGTTGTTCTGCTGAAGGGGAAACATTAAAAGAGTGGTTCTTCACCCAGGCATTGAATTGTGCTTTAGTTCTTAGTGATGCCAGAATGCTGAAACATCAAGCCACTTATATGTAGCTTAAAACTGATAGTGAGTGATGGCTGCCGACAGCAAAACAGCCCAAAAACATCTTCCTTATCCAGCCTTGTGCCCACTAATCGGTAAGCCCTTTGATCTGAGCCAACAAGCCAGAAAGCTTCTGTGCAGCAGTGAGTGAGCGTGGACATTTTTGGACAGCTTTGCTGCTGTTTGCCATCCGTCACCACGAGCTAAAGCTCAAGCTAAATATACGTGGCTGACTCTGCATTTTGGAACCACAAAAATACGAAGCAGTGAGGGAGAAAAACGAAAAAAAACATCTGCAAGGTCACGACCTCTTTTTGTGAGTACTTGAAAGATAATGACACTCATTGGGTGAGGTATCGCTTTAAGACACGCACTTACAAGCATGTCTCTGGGAAGACTGTCTCCAGTATGTCGTGTATGCATCATACTAATTTATAATAGTCATGATAAAGAATATTCAAAATGATGCAGCTTCATCTATTTGGACTGGAAAGGAAAAATAAAAAAAAGGAACAATCAACTAGCAGGTGCAGCCAACTGAGCAGGTTAAGTATCACTAATAAACCACCGGGATGTCACCAAAATAAAAGTTCATCTTCATAAAATGCAGGTGATTTTTCCAGATGACTAAGATGAGTCACATTTTCAAAGAAAATGGGTCGGCGTTGTTGCTTTAATCACATACAGTAGGAACATCTTGTTGCCTGGAAACATATAAAAGAGTTTTTGGCTCTGTGCTGTTTCTCTCAGCTGCTAAAAAAAGCCCAACATTAGCGACCGGCGCTCACTTCTCTGTTCTCATGCTGTCTTCTCTGTTTTTCTCAGGTCTTCCGGAGGTGACTATTCTTCCCTCGAATAACAAGATTCAAGAGGGAGGCAACTTGACTTTTGAGTGCCATGTGACAGGAAGTCCCACTCCGGATGTCAGGTGGCGAACAGAGACGCTCAAATCTGGCTCCTTTACTCAGGTAGTAAAGAATTTTCAATGTATGTGCAAACAATAGAGGCTGTAACTCCATTTGAAAATGATGGCGCCAATAAAAACAATGACCAGCAATGACATGAAGGGTGGAAAAACAACACCCACGCAACTGCTTCATGGTAGCAGTGGGACAAGCTTCATCACATCACCTGTCACGTCCCTCCTCAACGTGCCATGTGGCATAGGCACCGCCACTCCACCAGCTCCCTCTGAAGGCCAGCCTCACACAGACAGCACCTGCTAGTTCGACCGCAGAGTTGAGAAGCGGCCAAAATAACAAACAAACTTAAACCTCCCTCGCAATATGGTTTTGATTTTTTTTTTAAAGACGGGTATCCAACCTTAACTCCAAAACCAAAAAAAACACCAAAAAACAGAAGTTGTCACTCCAAAAAGGCTACTATAATTTTGAAATGAGGTACTGTATTTATAATACAATGTGCAACTAGCAGAAATAATGCAAGAAAAAACAAAAAAAAAACTAATTAGCTCTAATAATGAGTTCTAATCTGTCTCACACAATCAGCTTTTATATGTGGCTCCCTGCTCCATGATCCCTGCTACAGCTGTGCTGCCACACACACACCCATGCTACTGCTGCTGCTGAAGCAGCCTCCACCTGCAGCTGTCGCAACCTTGCTGAGCAATCACCCACAAAGAGCAGCATGCTCCTTCTCTGCATACTCATTTTCTGATGTTGTGCGTTGTTCTGACTTTGTGACGTAAACCCCCTTTCGGTTAACTGTGTTGTTCTTAAAACGACGCAAATCTCATTGAGTTGGGTTTGGTGATCTATCAGTCTAGTAGAGTGGAGTAAATTGGATCTCCGTCCATCCCTCTAACTTGTGTACCTCTAAGTGATCATACATGGGGGTACCTGGCGGCATTAACCTCCTGTGCTCTTTTCGTTGCCGCTGCAGAAGAGAATCTGGGGATCTACATTTGAGCTGGTCCTTTACCTCACCAACGTTTCCTGGAGTGACAACCTACACAACCTGACTTGTGAGGCTGAGAACCAAGCTGGGCCCGGGGAGGAGATGGTGCAATTGGACATTGAGTGTAAGTGTCTGTAAAATAAAATCACACTTTCAAAGGCTCAATATAATTTGTCTGGCTTAATGGAGGTTAGGGTGAGAGCACACTAGGGCCATTTCTCTAGTGCAGGCAGGGTGGACAGTCAGAGAAAAGAAAAACGCACCGCAAGGATTCCTTCTAAATGTCCCTTCTATAAATATGAGTGTGTTCCCACCATGCTTCTAATGGAGCTCTCTGCCACCTGCCACTCACTCTGGCAGCTGCTGAGAAGTGTTAAAATAATACGAGTGAAGTGCTGCAGGTATGGCTTGCCATTTAATGTAGGGATACAATGAATGGACAAAAGAAAGTGAACTTAGCCGCCTCGCGCAAAAAAGAACTCCTCCACCACGTACACACCTAAATTACAGCTTCAGCTTGACCCGGGAGGTTTGCCGTTGTCTTCCCCTTTCAGACACATTAGTGCATCTGATAGTTGGAGAACACTGAGGAATGACAGCACCCGGCGGTCCCACAGAAAACAGATTCAGATGCATTAGTGATACATTACTGAAAATACTACCCAAACAATATCATATATCAGCAGCTCAGTGACACTCATTAGTAAATAAAGCCAAAAAGAGCAGGGGCGCCAATCAGCTGCAGCCAAGTGCACGAGCATCAAGGGACAGATAATGAACATCAGGAAAATGGGGCTGATAACTGTGCTAAGATCTGATTTGTGCCTGTGCTAATGGACTTTTCCCTCCTACTCCGGAAAACCGCTTCATCTGCAGTGATTGGCAGTCTGCAAATGCGTTAGTGCAGCAAATCTATCAACATCAGCCCCTCTGGTGGACGGGCACTCGTTAACCGCTAGCCCTTTAATTACTCTTAATTACCTCCCAGAACACTGGGTGTTTACTGCTGAGTGGCTCTCTGTGCGATTGATTGTGAAGCTCCCTTTTCATAAAAAATATCATATTTTTCCTAATCACATTGTTTGAAACGTGTCTTTTTGAATTTAAAATCATGAATTATTTACTCTTTTTCTTAATCAGCCCAGCATATGAAGGTATTAATTAGAGTCTTCATGGTTAAACCTAAATGTAAATTATTTTAGCTGTGCGTTTTCCATTTTGTATAATTTGTGTACTTTGCTTTTATTCTGTCTCCCTCTTACTAAAAAGCCAGAGTAGGGAGTTTTAAACTTGTAATAGCGATAATCTCAGTATGAAGAACATAAGTACTTCAACTTGTGTATAATGACTATAAATGGTACAATGATAACTTGCATTGTCCCTATAAAAAAAACAAACAACAACCCTTAATTATAATAATCACTTTCACAAGTGATGACTGGGTGCACACTGTAGGATCTGGCTCGCTTTGAGTCTGCCCCAATTGATTCCAGGAATTATTGTGTGTGTGTGTGTGTGTGTGTGTGTGTGTGTGTGTGTGTGTGTGTGTGTGTGCGTGCGTGTGTGTGTGTGTGTGATTTTTTTCAAATCATCAAATTTTGCATTGGTGTCTGAGTGCCTGAGGCTCATTAAAAATAATTCTAGCCTCCCTTGCCATCAGTGGCATCAGCAGTGCAGTAGCTCATTATGCGATTATTTGCAAATTGATGATCAGTTAAATGTGATTAATTGTGCTCATTTGCAGTCTGAAAGACTTCAGCGAGCCCAGAGTTAAGAATTCAAGACACAAATACCTGCGTATCCCCTTAACGCAGCACTTTCTGAGGCTGGGTCACGGGTTAAGAGCAGCAGAATGGCCCATACAGGACGAGGGGTCTCTGCACTTGAGAGTTATGTTCCATCCAAACAAGGCCATTTCCCGTAACGTCAGGTCCGGAGCAGCTTCCAGGTAGCTTTTGTGGTCAGGGGCTCATGATGACCAGGATTCATTATTCATAGCAGGTCAGCACAGGTTTGAAGTCCAGATGGAACATTGATTCCTGGAAATTCGTGGGGAACGTGGAGGGCACTTGACCCGCCGATGACCTTCTGTAACGTATCAAGATGAACATTCAGCATAAATTCATCCATTATAAGAAATGTTCTTCATCATTATTTTAATCATTGGCAAAGGCAGGATGCAGCAGTATTCAGACATTCTGGGAAATACGCATCATTTCTTTCAGCAAGTAAACTCTGTAGGGTCTTTGGATCTGCTGGTTTTGTTCCCTTCAGACAAGAGGTGCAGTCACTGTTTCTGTGCTAAACTAAGCTAACTGTCCACTGGCTACACACTCAAAACACAGAAGTACCAGTGTGTACTTCATCACCCAATTACTCATTCCTGACCCCTAAACTACAACTTTTCCTCTCCAACCCCTGGTGACGTCCCAAATCTGTCACCTCTGCCATCAGTCCCGGCCAAAATCATCTTCCTGAGAGATGCGATGCCACAACACCACTGGTGTTTCCCCTTCGCCGTGGACGGCAATCCTGATCCAAGCATCGCCTGGCGGTTCAACGGCAGAGATCTGAGCGAGGGCCGTTACATGTACACGCAGCTCATCCCCGACTCAGATGACGGATCGGTGAAACATGGCTGTCTCTTCCTAAACAAGCCGACCCACCTCAACAACGGCCAGTACACCCTGGTTGTGCAGAACAAACTAGGAAGAGATGAGGCCACCGCCACTGGGATGTTTATGCTCAACCCTTTTGACCCGGATAGTGATCCTGAGGGGAAAATTCCTGGTAAGTTCCTGCAACTGTTTTGTAGGTTGTTTTCTTTGGGGGGGGGGGGTTCAGAGTAGTAACCCAGAAAGAAACGTGTTAGGCTCTCGTAGAGAACTCAGAGGTGATCATTGGAACACATCTGGGTCCATCACTTGAACAGCTGGACCCAGTTAACGTTCAACGATAAGATAATGGTCAGTTACCGAGTATCGGGGGAGGAACAACTGAGGAATGACCTCATTATTCCCAAATAACTCCGATCCAAGGACCGGAGATACTAATTGATAATTAACCAATTTTCAGTTTTACTCGTATGACACGATTTTATAGCTTTAGTTTTCTCTTCATGTGGAGCAGAAGATGCTCTCCGTACACGTTCCCCAGAATCCCCCATTCAAACCTGAAAAGAAGCTTACATTTATGCATCTATGCACTTGCAAAGGCTAATTATTTCAAGATGATTCTATATTAACTACTTATTTTTTTCTCCCTCAAATACTAATAATACAAAACCAAGTATTCACAGTGTTCTTTTTTTTTTTTTTACAGTGAATTCACAATTATTTGCTGATACCATATTTGAAAAAGAATAGAAAGAAGGATATCGTTCCTTTCATAAATCATAAACTTAAATCCAAATAAAAGCAGGACGAATCTGAGGATGTAAACCATTTGACTGAGTGTATAAAAATAAAACAACAACAACTGGTTTTAAAAAAACAAAACCGCAGCACATCCAGAACACATTTTCCTCAGTAGTTTTCCCAACATCATCATCGTCATCATTTCTTCGATGCCGATTCATCATGTGATTTACGATGTAGCCAACAAACCACCGGAAATATCACTCAAATAATCAATCCTTTCTTCGTAATTACGATATTCAAAATTGATCATCAATCCAGAGCCTTTATTGAACTCGGTGCATCAAACTAAGGACAAAAAAAAGTCCAGTTGTGGGAGAAACTGCTTATTAGCTTTTCATCAATAACCAGATTTGCTTTGTTGCTTCCAGACTATTTAATCATTCTTTAATAAAATCAATTATCAAACAAAGACATTTGCACATTTGCTACTTCGAGATTCTTGAATTTTGAGTACCTATTGCTGATTCTGTGTTCTGTGTGAGGAACAGCCAACAATAAGAGACTGCACTGACATCAACACCAAAACCAGGCAGGAGGAGGAAAAGCAGATTCGTCCAATAAACAGTCTATTAGTCGAAGGTTTTGAGAGACAGAAGAAAGCTAAATGAACAGGAACTGTTTCCACAGCGAGGTCACCTAGATTACAAAAGCAAAGGAGGAAGTAAAGTAATTCGAGTTTCTAAAATAGTCTCAATAAACATCGAACTGAGAGAAGAGTAGAATCAATAGAGCAAAAACGGGCCTTAAACCGAGACAAAAGAGGAGATATCATTTTTATTCCAATATTTCCTGAGTGTATATCGTACAATTGTGTGAATTAAGTGTATGAGAGTAGGTATTACGGCACTCTGTATGTGTGTATATATATATATATATATATATATATATATATATATATATATATATATATATACTGCGCAACTGTCCCTGAGTACTATGCTGAATTAACTCTTCGGTTAATATCAGCACAGAGGTCTGTTGTTCTGGGGTCAAGAGGTAGCACATTAGATATCACTGGATACTGGAGTAATGTGAGTGGTATTCAAGCAAAATGGTTAGCAGCAGCATGCATCAACACACTTAATGTTCCAGTGTGTTCACTGGGTGTGTATTAATAAATATGTTTGTGTTCTCTCTCTCCCTCTCCTCACGCCAGTCCTTGATGTGCATCCAAGTGAGTCTGATTGATTTTTCCTCTGCTTGAAAAACAAGACTAGGTGAGACTTAGTCTAGGGTCTGACGACTGCTCAGAGCGACAGATGTGTGCGAATCGTTGCACGGATACGTTTGTATTTGGTTCCTCGGTGTGAGATGTTTTAAATGCAGTTCTAATCACAAAAGTTCTCACTCACATGTTCAGATGCTTGCTTTGTGCTCTAAAGTTGGGTTATCAGAATCGAAGTAGGGAGTCTTGAAATAAACCCATAAACCCCAGGTACCGTCGGAGGCTGAAAGATGACAAACACGTCATCAGCTACCAAAATATCAGTTCATCTTCATTTTAGAAATCACAGCGTTGATTTAAAACAATCTTGGGCTAAGGTGAGTGAGAACAGAGCGGTATGGGTGACAAAATGACACTCCAACTGGCAGAGATCCTGCCCCTGAGCTGGCAGCGCTGATCTGAACCAGGAACCGCCAGCAGGTTGACTCACTCCTGACTAATTCACTTCAGTCAGTCAGTCGGTCAGTCAGCGACCAGAACAGATGCAGGGCTCGCCATCTTCCTTGAGTTGTTTTCATTCCATGAATCTATTTCATGTCTCCACAGTTCCTGCAAACAAATCTGACATGGACGTCACCGAGAACTTGGAGAATCGAGTGTTTGTGGTAAGTCTCCGTCCCCAGTATGACGGTGATTTCCAAGAAGTGTCTTCATGTCACTACAAACCGCTGTGTCTTGGTTTGAGCAGGTCTCCGTGGCTGTGGGTCTGGCTCTGTTCGCCTGTACCTTTCTCCTCATCATGGTTTTGGTTATTAACAAGTGTGGCCAGCACTCCAAGTTCGGTATCCACCGTAAGTTCTTCATACTTTTGTCATACATGCGTGGAAATATGTGAAGATGAGCACCTGTCACACACACACCAATCATACGAATGTTTGCTCAAGCGCCGATTGCTGATTGGCAGGCCATTCGCATTGCAAGCCCAGCTTTCTGTTTGAGATCAAGTCAGCTCTCTACTGTTTTCTTTATTCTAGCCGGCACGTAGGAATCTCATCAAAGTTTTTTCCTTTCATTCAGGTATGTCACCTACATGCCTTTTCGGCTGAGGGCTTCACAAAAGCTCGCACCGCTTTATGGTAGATTCAAACACCGACTGAAGGAACGTACAAAACGCTACAGTGACACCTTCCTCAACTGGTCAAATTTCCCAGAGAGGGAATTAAAAAGTTTCTCCTGTGGCAGATTGCTTCCTTTTCAAAGTCAAAGTGACTTCCTGAGAAAAGATGATGTTTCAGAGAGTGACTGATGTAACGTGTGGATTTACGTATCGCTCGTATAATTCAGTTGATCTGCTTTTGTATCAACCGGCTGTAATAGCATGATTAACGGCCGCGAATGGTTAATGGCATCGATTCGGCCCAAAACTACGGCTGAAAAAAGTATGGGAACCAGAATAAGCCATCGTCAAATGTTCTACCAAATTATTGTTTCAAATCACAGATTGTTCTGTCAGGCACTCAGAGGGTAATGCACAGGAGAGAGTGACTAATACAGGACTTCCACTGAGCTGCAACTTTGCACACAGGCAGCCGCTGTGTTGGTCCAGCTAAAGTGCCTTAATTACTCCAAGAGAACGGCAGCAGAAACCTCCCTTGGCCACCGCCACGTGGTGTGGGCCATTAACAATGATGGATGGGTGGATGGAAGAACAGCTAGACTTGATATAGCTCTGCTCGGACCTCCCCCCCCCCCCCCCCTCCACACACACACACACACACACACACACACACACACACACTTGTATGACGCATTTACACTTCTCGCACTCAAAGTGCCTAAATGGGCCTGATTGCCTAAGTGGACCCTGCTCCATCTTTCCTTCCCTCCATTGCCTCTCTGCTCTCTCTTTGTTGTTCCATTTTCTATCGTGTTGGACTCTGGGGGTTCTGTGGTTTGCCTTCCTGAGTGAGGTTTTACAATTTGGGCCCCACTTGTTTGGCTTTTAATACGCGCTCTAGTCAGAGTTGCTAACCATTCAGGCCTTCTATATGGTCATTTTCTCAGTTCAATGTCGCCTGATTGCTGCATAGTTGATGATGGTGATTATTAGGCTGTTACCATGGCATCAACAAATGTGCAACCAAGTTGGTAGCTGAGAATGTCGATTCCTTGAGGGGGGAAAAATGGTTTCTGAATTGCTACTTTTTATAGTTCCACGCAATCACAGATGGTTGGTGACTGATTAGGTGGTAGATATCGCTCATTTATGCTTGTTTACACCCTCCCCCCTTTCCTTAGGGTCATCAGTTTTGGGCACGGAGGATGAGCTGGCGGTGTCGCTACGTTTCATGAACTTTGGGAGCAGCCCACCTTCCTCTGATGAAGATTCTGGTCTATCCAGCTTTGTAGAGAATCCACAGTACTTCTGCGGCATCATCAAGGATAAAGACATGTGTGAGTGTTGTTGCTGAAACCACACACACTCCTCCGTATTTACTCAGAAGTCAGGGTCTTATAAATGCCCATCACTACTCGTTAGTTAAAGCTTAGTTAGCTGCCGGCAATGCTTAGTTAACTATTAGTTACAGGTGAAATTACATATGTAGTAATCATTTACTAATGGGGCATGTTTGCCTTGTGGATTAGCGTGAGCACCGAATTATTTTAAAGGAAACAACACAGTAAACTCGTGAAGTAACAACAGATGAAGTCGTTATTGAATGTCATTAACATACAAACGAGACATCAGGAGATGGATGGGGCTTTAAATCCCAAGTTTCACTGTGATAGCATGTTACACCAATTCCTTGAAGAACATGGAATATTTGCCAGTTTAATAAAATCTGTTATGATACAGCTTCAGTTTGATTCAATTCAGGGGCTTGCGATCGATACGAGGAGATAGAAGCCCACAATCAAAGACAATAAAACAACACGCAAACACTTAAGTAAAGCTAACTGTGGTGAAGCTAAAGTGGATGTGCTATGGGAATTTCAAAATAAAAGTGGACTCTGTATCGATCGCGTTGTATCATTTGTCAGTGAATCGTTATAAAGTTCTCTAAAGTTCAGGAATCAGCTCCCCTTCTTTGTCATCAGGTGTCCAGCACATTAAACGGCAGGACATCGTCTTGAAGTGGGAGCTCGGTGAGGGAGCGTTTGGTAAAGTCTACCTCGCTGAGTGTGCCAACCTCAGCCATGACAGCGACAAGATGCTGGTCGCCATCAAGGTGGGTGGATCCGAATGAACCTCGGCGGATAATGTTGGATTTACCTTCTCACCTGTTAGACCTCATTGGTGCGACCACGCGAGCTTCCAGTGGGACTTGGAGCCGAAGCTCCACAGGGTTGGAATTAAGTCCAAATTCTGTGGGAGTGCGACTTTGGTATTTTTATTGAGGATAAGAGGGTTTGCAAACCTAACAGACTAAAATTCCTGAGTGTTTCAAAACAAAAGCCAGTGCAGGGATACATTTACTTCAGATCCACCAAATCGGACAGATGTGAAAACATGCAATCTGACTGCACAGTGCTTTTTTATTGTTGTTGCTGGTTTTTATTTAGCATGAGAAAAAAAAAAAAAACATAAATCCAGACAAAGATGTATTGTGAGACGTATTTACAAGGAAGACAAAAGGAACTCCTGGAGGCTTCTGGTGTGTCTCCATTGATAAAAAAAAAAATTCTTTTCAGACCACAAGTTGTGATTGATGTGAGTTTGTTGTCCTCGTGTGGCAGTGCAAACCTCCACGTTGTAGACTAAATGCCCGCTGCTTGTTTGGCTCAGACTCTTAAGGACGCCAACGAGTCGACCCGTCAGGACTTCCAGAGGGAGGCAGAGCTGCTGACGGTGCTCCAACACCAGCACATCGTACGATTCTACGGCGTCTGTACTGACGGAGAGCCACTGGCCATGGTGTTCGAATACATGAGGCACGGAGACCTCAACCGCTTTCTTCGGTACGACGCACGCCTGCTCACGATGGGCTGCTAATTCAGTCGAACCAAACTGTCCACCACATTTGTTCAGTTCCATACCACAGATGCACAGGGTCCCTCTGTCATTAGCACCACTAGTATCAGAAGCGTGGGTTACCGTTTTTGCCTTTCAAGTGATCTAAATTGAGGTACACTGGCTCAAGGAGTTCAAAACACATCCACATGGACATGGAGGAAACACCTCTGCCGGTTCAGATACACATATG
>NC_141330.1:4445000-4632500 GCF_037954235.1 Aulostomus chinensis | reverse complement strand
CGTTGCAGTAAATGGAAACGTGTCACAGCAAAGTTCCTGGGTGTGAGGAAGTTTTTAAACCCCAAAATCTGAGCTCTTTACACAGCAGCCTGAGCTGTTTTGGTAGTTCCTGTTAAAGCAGACTTCCAAACCTTTTCTTGAATGTTATGGATACTCCAGAGCATATGCTGCTGAGGTTGTATGCAGCCTAGTTCTCTTACACCGATCAATAAGTTCATAGTAATTAAGGGCAGTCCAGTCTAGCCTTTTCAGCTCCAGCACCAAGAAGCGGGACTCCATCGTGACCACAACGCTGCTATTACAGGCCCAAACCCTCTCTCCTTTCGAGAGAAGGGTAGATCACTTTTCCCTGGCACTCAATTCTAATCGCATTGGTTTTCATTTTTGCCCAGGGCCAATGAGCTTTAACCTCGTTAGCCTAATCTGTCTTGGCCAATGAGGGACAGGTGAAATTATCATGTTGCCTAAACACGCAGTTGTCGTAATAAATCATCCCAAAATACTAATTTGACATGCCAGGCCCTTTCTGGGAGCGAGGCTGAACGACGGGCCGTTTTATGTGTGAAGTGGCTTAGCGCCGGCAGGCCTCTTCTGTACGTCGGATCAGGCGAAGGTTAACAAGGGGGGAGCGATTGAGTCAGTAACCCTTCAAATGGAGAGTGGCGTGAACTCCTCTCTCCCATCCCCAACAGTGATTTATTCACCGAGCCCCCGCCACCGCCGCCGCCGCCGCTGCAGCAGCAGCAGCAGCAGCAGCAGCAGCAGCAGCAGTGTGAACTCCATCAATCATTGTAGCCATTAGTGTCTGAGCTGGAGGTCAGTCAGATTTCGGCTTCTCTCATTTGTCCCTGAAGTCTCATCTACTGTAAATCTGTTGATGGAAAGGTATCTATGTATTTAGACAATCCTGACCTTGGCGCAGCAAGCATCCATTCACATAGTGTGTGAATCAAAGGTGGCACTCTTCAACGATTTAATGCTATCTTACCAAGATAGCATTAAATCGTTGAAGAACAATCGTTCATGTATTAGCAAAGGCCTCTGCCTCTGTTTTCAATAAAATAACTGTGAATGGAAATATTAGAACCTGCAGCATTAAAAGAAATCTGTTGAAGTTTGGAAATGCCTTGATAATGAAGAAATAATTTAAGCAGTTCATGAGCAATATAGTTGGGCACAGCAAGCACAGCTATATATATATATTTATATATATATATATATATATATATATATATATATATATATATATATATATTTTAATATATTTATATTTGGTGGTTGAACTTCAGCTGATTTGTTCCTAGTGAGGACAGAGTTACAGCATGTGATCTCTCTGTTAACACACTGTTTTTTGAAATTCCCACCCCATCAGGCCATTGAATGCATCACGCAGGGACGGGAACTAGAAAGGCCGCGTACTTGCCCCAAAGAGGTCTACCTGCTGATGCAGGGCTGCTGGCAGAGGGAGCCCCAGCAGAGGATGGTCATCAAGGACATCCACAGCCGCCTACTGGCCCTGGTCAAGAACCCGCCGGTGTACCTGGACATCCTGGGTTAGCAGAGCCGAGACGGATCAGGGATTGGCTCTCAGAGGCTGTGGAGGTTGAAGTTATCATCCTGCCTCTCTTCTCCTTTTATGTTATGACTTGTTTGCTTTCATGTGTGAATGTAGGACTCCAGGAAGAGTAACGGGGATCGTTGGAAAACTAAACTAAACCAAAAGGATCAAAGTTGACATTTATAGGTCTGCTTTTGTCTTTCTTTACCAGTTACAAGACCACAATAAAGGGCATTTCCCAGTTCTCCCAGTTGCTGCTATTCCACCTGAAATGCTTGATGGACATTTTGAACAGCGATCTTCCTGCTTCAGTTTTGACCTGAACCCCGAACCCTGAAACCTCCCCCATCGTCAAACGTTTGATGGAGGGACATGCATGGATAATGCATCATATTATGGGAGCGCTTCAGCTTTACGTGGTGAGGAAATCAGACGAAGGTTTGTTGTTGGTGGTGTGTGAGCTCTGATGTCTCTGCGGCGTCATCGTGAGAGGATCCTACAGCTCTGCCGCAGACCCCTGTGCTGACAGTAGAAAATCAAACCGCTGAGTACACCGTAAGTGAGGGGCTTCACATCATGTCACGACAAATGGATTTTACAGATTAGCGCGCAGCAGACAGTCATTTATATAGTCACTGATTTTAGGAGAAGTTTTGACATGGAGGGTTGTTTCAAAGTGATTGTATATATCCGAGTTTGTTCCTCATGTGTCAAATCCAGTGTATCATATGAATATTTTTCAAGAAGCAAATCACGTATATCAGCAAAGAACGCATTTCTCTGTACATTAATTACGGTGTTTACATGTAATATGGTCAGTTTGAACGGTCAAACATGGGAAAAGTAAAGACCTGTGGCCTGCCTGCCAGACGAAAACCTGCGAGAGTCCTTGGTACAAATTAAAGACGTGCAACTGTAATGACCTTCAGAATCAAAGCACTGTGGTGAAACTTGGTAAGGGGGCAAGATGGTGGGAGGGGACACACTGAGATGGTCCTAGAGGTGACAGATGGATTCAAATGGGTGAAACTCCAGGAGGAGGCACAGATGGCACTGAAACAAACACTGGAGGTTGGAGGGGTGGGGTGGGGTGGGGGGTGGGGTGGGGGGTCTGGAGTAGCCACAGAGAGAAAACAGACACAGTCGAACTTGTTCCCACACTTTGATTAATTCACGTCTACGAGAAGTAACTCGTTCCTTCAATTTGACAAGTGTGTGTTCCGTGTGGTGTGATTCGTGGGTTCGTTCTTGAGCGCCGGATGGAGCTCGTCCCTGGTGTTTGGTCAATTCATGGCCAGGAGACGGAACTTGTTCACACGCATTCACCAAAACGTGGCGACAAGCAAACAAGTGAATCGAAGTGGGAAGAAATTCTCTCTGTGGCAATCAGACATTTGGAGATGCAAAAAAACTGAGTGTGCAAACCATTGTGATGCCTTTAAGTGTAAATAGTGAATGTACATACTCTGTACTAATGTCTATAAAATATATCTTCAAGTATTGTTACTCCAGTACTTTGTATATTGTCTGCCCTTGAAAAAAATAAATAAACCAAGTTGATTAAAACCTGAGTGTGGCAGGAACCTCCCTCCCTGCATCAGTCAGTCCGTGGTTGCGGCAGGCTTCAGGGAGCGCATTGATCCCCGCCACATTTAAACTTAGACACCTTAATAAGCCTATTCAAGAGGCCTCTATTATTTTGACGAACTAATCAGCAGCCTGCATGTGATCTGCCGCAGACAGTTATTGAAAAGGAATAATCAAGTTTCATATTGCCTTACCGCTGGTCCCCCGGCAAACAAACACTCTCTAAAACCAAACCCCTCTCTGTACCTCGGTATCACCCCCACCCCCACCCCCAACACACACACACACACACACACATATATGGTGTATGCAGAGCATCTCCAGGGAGTGGTAATGGATTGTGAGTAATGCTATCATCCCTTTCCCTTTCTTTCTCTCTATACCTCCTCTGGTGCACTGGGGGATGAAAACACTTGGAGGACTCATGTCTGGGCTTATTGTTTCTTCTAGTGTCTACAAGAAGATCCTGGCCAGATAGGATTAGTACACTCTGTAGTGTTTGTCCCTGTTATCCTTATGGGTTCCATTTATGGTTGCAGAATGAACCTTTTTTAATAAGCACTCGAGTCTCCAGCCTGAATATGGAATACGACTATAATAAGGTCTGGAAATGAGGCAATTTTTAAAATAGGAACTCCTATTAGAGCTTTGCAGAGGCAAACTTTCCTTTTTAATCTTCCACCTTGTCATATAATGCATATACATGTATGCAGCGTATTGATTTCGTATGGTAATTATTTCTTCTATGAAGAATGCAGCCGATTCATTGCGGTCCACGTATGTCGTCCACTGCTTATAAAAAAAAACCCAAACAAAAACACTTTAATGTTCCACCCGCAATGCATTAAGATGATGAATGAGTAGGAAGACATAGAACCTTGTATTGTGATCTCAAATTAAAGCAGTCAAAAATCTGGTGGAGAGAAAAAGTAACAGAAGTAAAAAAAAAAAAATAATAAATAGATTTTGACCATTTGATCAAAGTTGAGGGCAGCTTGTGCTCTGCAGAGATTTTACACATACACACACACACACACACATATATATATATACATACATACATAATCTGGAAACAACCATGTGTGAGCATAATAGAATACCATGATCAAAACCCGTCATGATGAACTGCACTGAAAAGAAATAAAAGCAGGATTTTCCTGCCTCTAATGAATTTGAGGGCGTTGGATCTTTTAATTCTATTTCAAGAAATCATTGCGTTCATCTTACAGCTCATTTAATATTAAGCTCATTTAAAGCCTGGCCAAAACAAAATCGTCTGCTGTGGAAACAAGTGAATTCATCTCGTATAAATGAAATATTAATTTTGAATATTGTATGAAATGACTTTGATTTTTTTTTGCAGCAGCAGCAGCAAGTCACTGAAGATTTGTTTTACCTGAAGATGAATCCCTGGGGTACCTGGAGCCTAATTGTTTTTCTAAATATCGCAGCTATTAAAAGCTGACACGCAGGGTGGAGGAGTTTTTGTTGTGATACTCTGCCCTCTGCTGGTCATTCTTAGCACTGTTCTCACTGCAGCTGCTGTCGAAAGACATTTGAAAGAATTTCCTTAACCAGAGGATATTATATTAACTTGTGTCCACCATGATGAATCTTATGCATTCATTTTGTTTCATCACTATCGATCTTGGCTGTATCATCCAAGAAAATAAGGCTGTTATCTTAAAATACATATAACACAACAATAATACATTTATAAAAGGCTTAATTTATTACACAAATCTAGTAGCAAATTACAAATTATACACAGCAAAGAACAAACATGTATTCAACATTTATAGAGTAGCTGTATTTTTTATAGACAAGGAATAAACTGAGCATGATATCAAAAGTATAAAACATTAAAAAGGCACCAACAGTCATACACTATTTTTGACAGAGTAATGGAAACTTCCTGGAAATCTCGAGTGGTTCATCCTGTCTCGTCCTTACGCTCTACTTCACCTTAACAAACGTCCTTCTATACACGATGTATATAAAAAAAAAAGAAATCAACACAGACAATCCGGCTTCAAGTTGTCCACTGAGACGGTTTGCAAGCCAAATAGCTTTAGAGTAACAGTGATCTGGTCTGGAAAATTTTGGCAATTCAGAATCATGAGGTCAGATTTAATCGATGTAAATGAAGTCAAACTGTGGCAGAGGAAGGCATTATTGACATATTTGAAGGGGGATCTGTGAGCTTCTCTACACTCTGAATGAGTCTTTCAGGCACCAAACTATTGGAGAACCAGCGATGTTAACAAAACAGCATCGTGGAAATAAATGAGTTCCAAACTAGTTTGGGTCGATATCGCAGAACCACATCAGAGGTCAGTAATGATGCAATTCCAAGAACCAGCAGAGTCAAACTGCTGTAAGATGATGACTGGCGAGAAAATAAAAATCGATCGGCGGCAGGGGTACAGATAAAACAGAGGAGTCGGAGGAAACCGCACACAGGCCAAATACTGCTCGGTTTTTGTCTGTGGTCATAAAAGGCAAAGTGACCTTTTGTACTCTTGTACGCTAAAAACATCTTGAACAAAACCACTGCTCTAATACAATCAGTGTGTGTGTGTGTGTGTGTGTGTGTGTGTCTGTGTGTGTGTGTGTGCTCTTTGTGATTTGACACCCACGCTTTTACCTCAGCATCCGACATGGACCTGTAACACACCTCATGGCCATAATATCACGTACATTTGCCTTCCTACTCAACCCTCAATTCCCAGCGTGTGTGGGTGTTTGTGTGTGTGAGTACAAATGGAATTAAGTGTTCGTTTGTGCTTCGAGTGTGTTAAAACATGTTTTATACAGATGAACCTTCCAAGTATGTCAAGTAAAAAGAGTCCCTCTTTCAACCATAACGTCTAGATACAAAACAACAATTATTAATAATTATCTCACTTATAAACTGCCCAAAAAATCACCATCATTTTAAGGGATTTTTGTCCATTTTTAAGACCCGAAGGTGTGATTTTCTCGAGACAAGTGAAAAGATCTGCAGTAGTGCTGAGTTCATGTCTGGATTTTCTTCAATCGAGTGTCGCGTCTTGATTCTAAAGCTGAAATCTTGATTCACAGTGTATCAAAAAGGCTGGAGCAGTTTTTACCTTCAATATCCATGATGTCTTCACTCGATTTATCTGCAGCTAAATCTTGGAAAATTTTGTGGACTAGCAGAGGTTAATGTCTATCACATCAGAATCTATTTGCACGGATATAAAACAGGCAAGCCTGAGATGTGACACAAGCTATTAACAGAAACGGTAAATAAATTCTCCATCGATCCGTTAACTGCTGAAATATTTCAATTCAAACGCTGATTTTGGTCTCAAAAATGGTCCAAATTCACTTAAACAGAGGGTTCATTTTTTTCAGAGGCATTGTATCAATAGTTCTAGTTTCCTCATCCGTAGTAGTAGAAGAAAAACACCACTGTTATTCCTGTTCCTGCACCCAAGATAAGCAATAAATATCCTGATATCCCATGAAACAGATGAGGCAGCTTTACACCAGCGGTGAATGGAAACAACGGCCTCGCAGGTCCAAATACCGACAGAAAGTAAGGAGTGATTTGTTAAATAACTGCAATAAGCTACAACTCCTCAGTGAATACAAAATGTATTTAAATGTACTGTTTTTGATCTGAATTCCACTGCTAATTAAAAGGTCCCTTCGTTGCTCTGGAATATTCAAAGGCCTCTAAAGTAACATTAGAACCACTTTTCTGGGGTCTGGAACTGATCCTGATTATAGTTCTGACTGCGCACGTTCAGAATTGCACTTAAGAAACGTCACGGAAGAACAAAAGCAAACGCTGTAATTTACTCCGGACACGGAAATTGTTGGAAGACCTTCAGGGGGTGTGAGGCCACTATATGGTTGCCATGGAAACATACTTTAATAAAAACGGCACGTTTCTTCTAATCACTAGTGCGTCGTAACTTTTTTCTCTCTCCTTCTTTTCCCCGTGGAGGTTCAGACTGTGGGGTTCATAATGAGACAGGCAATCAGAAAAGAACCACACTGGCCTGCAAATCAATTCCAGTCAGCGCAGAGTGGAATCAATAGGTGAATATGTAAGTGCTGGCAATCCAATCTGCATTATATTATGTAGAGTTGAATGAAGCTTGTCTCCACTGAAGAACAACCACACCAACCAAGTAGTCCAGTTAGACGCAATCTTTCCAATAATTCTTTAATTAAAGTAGAGGAGGTTCTGATTAATGCAAACAAAACAAAAAAAACTTTTGAAAACAATGCCTGTAAACTTTCAATTTCACTGTTTCCAGTCTGAGATGGGAGCGCGCGTGTAGTGTAAACATTGTTAATGACGTGCAGGTCAGCAATAAGGCACTGATGTGTTGTCTTACAACAGCATGCTTCATTCAACCCAGAGCTGTTCTAAAACACAACATTAAAAATAAATTAACAGACCTTTGTACACGTGTTTTCAGCTGCTTCCACGCTCAGTGCTGGCGTCAGTAAGAGCTACTGGGTCTTCAGCTGCTGAGGGATCGCATGAACCAACACTCAGCTGTGTGGTGAAGTTAGATAACTGCTGTGTGGTTGAAGAAACAAGGTTAACCAAGCAGAAACACCTAATGGTCAAAACCTTTCCTCTGGAAAGTGGACCAGCTGTGTTTAGGCACCCTCACTGCTCCTTGCTCTCGCACGGCGACGTGTGCAGCTGACTGGAGCTGACGCAGGATTTACGAAGTAGAGGCGCACTGAAAATGCCAATGATGCCCAGGTTGAGGACCAGGCTGACAACCAGAGCTCCGATGGTCCCCAGGAAGGACGGCACAGCTCCCTGGGCAACGAGCCACGCCCTCCGTGAACTCATGTCTGCGATCACGGCCTGCATCTGGAAATGCGTCCCCACCACAGCGCTGACGTGGAACAGCTGGTGGCTGTGGCCTGTGTGAGGGAAGACATGAGGAGGCTCAGTTAGCAGAACAACGAGGTGGTGAAATACTCCGAGAATGCTCACAGTTAGAGCATTCAGCTCTCACAAACATTTTAACTAACTAATAAGGCAAAAACGCCAAATATTCTCTGGTTCAGCTGCAACAGATTTTTCTCAAAAGGAGATGCACTGTATGCAAAATATCATATTTTCAGAATAAGTTATGATTCGTGTCCACAGACGTACCGAGGCCGATCGTTCTGAAGACCTCAGGTACAATCTAACTACTTGTTTGTACTTGTTCCTTCAGCTGTTGTCACAACACTATTATTCTCCTTGAGGAATGAAGTCAAACAAGCCAGGCGCAACTTGAGTGGAACAACAAGCACGGAGGACATACCGATATAGTCGAAGCGCCCCGGGGCCAACCGCTCCGGGAGGTGAGCCGTAAACAGGAAGCAGGTGAGGAAGGCAAAGAGGAGGTGGTAACAGTGGCTAGACAGAGCCTCGCTCAGGCTGCAGCTTCCCCCGCAGCACAGAAGGATCTACACACAGATGATCACCAGTTATCAAGAAACTGCTGCTCCCACGACACGACAGATGTGATCGATAAAACTGAACTGCTTTCAAGACAGAAAAAATAAAACTACTACAATTAGGAGAATTAATTATTGGTTGCAACAACATTTGCTTTAGATTAAGGAAAGAAATAAGTTTATGTGTTTGTGAGCCAATAAGGTCCTGACCAAAGTCTGACACTAATCAGCTCACAGCTCTTATGTTATAATCCACACTAAACATCCTCATCTGTAGTTCTCCTGACAAAGTTAGGACTGGAAGTAAAGGCATCGAATAATATATCCCAGCTGTTTTATTATGTGGATGTTATCAGACATGAAGCACAGAGAGACACAGACGCTCACCCTGTAAAACAGAGGGACAGTGTCAAATATGAATGGGAGGACAAACGCTCCGGTCCGTAGAACTTTACTCCTGTGAGGGAACTGGACCTCTAGAAACCTGTGGAGACAGACAGACAGCAGACACGTCTCTCCTCAGATCTCTCGAGCAAGTTATCCTCGCTCAGTCCGACCCACTCGGGATATGATGTAATTGCTGTTGCTATGCAGGCTTAATACTTTTAATCATATTACTCTCTAGCCTCAGCAGAGGGGGCATGTCAGCAGGTATTGGAGAAGATGCAAATAAGAAAAAAAAAACATTTCTTTACACTCAACTCTAATACTGAGGGCTAATATCTAAAAGTGAAGTCTATGCAAGCTCTCAAGCTCTGGGTGGTCTTACCTGGAGTAGCAGGACAGGCTGGTACAGAACAAAGTGTTTCCGATGGCGATGGGGACGAAATGCTGATGGAGCCAACTGTTCACCCAGCAGTCTGGCATGACGTAGTGTCCGTAGCTGATGGCACATCCTGAACACACCACAACATTCATTGTTATTATTACATACAGTGAACAAACATGGAAAGTTGCTCGCTTAGTTCACACTTATTCATGGTAGCGCTGTTCAGGAAGGCTTCATGATTGTTTTGAGCTCAAGTCAAAGTGTGTGTGGATTCATGAGCATGCAGCTCGCTGAAGACGGTGTGGATCCTGCCGGACTATGTGCTGGGTAAGCAGAAGGTTTTGGGCAGTTCTGTTGTTGCAGTGATTCAGTTTGTGATTCTAGAACGCAGAAAGAGCCAGTCACACCTAGCTTGAGGCTAACGGTGACTTACGCCGAACAACAGCTACCGCAACAAAACAACAGCAGTCCTCTTCATCTGAGCCATTCGCTCAGCTGCTAGCCGTCAGCCGCCATTAGCTTCCTAGCTAAATATATGGCTGGATCTTTCTGCTTTCTGGAATCACAAGGAAGTGATGCAAGAGGGAAAAACATCTCTGTGAGCTCCAGACACCTATTTATGAGTAGGTGAAAAGCAAAACACACTTTTTGGGTGAAGTACTGCTTCACCTTCAAAGCATCTATTTTAGTGTTCCACACGTATGTCTGATCTCTTACCGAGGCTGTAGAGGCTGAGCGCTCCGTAATCAAAGAAGAAGCAGATATGGCGGGACTCGGGGGACATGGTGCTGAAGGTGTGGGCACAGCTGGAGGTGAAGGGATAGATGCAGATGAGCAGCATGTAGACCAGAAGGGGCCAGGTGTAGCTGTCAGTCAGGAAGTTCAGGGTGGAGCAGAGGACACTGAAGTTCCACAGGAAATACCTGCAGCAGACAAAAAGCATGATCTCACCAGAGAGACAACCGACCACATTCAAAACAATCAGCTCATCTCTTCAGCATTGATGGACTGCTCCGATTTCCTGGGCTTTGTCTTTGTTTATTTCGATCATGAGCTCATGTGTCAACACTTTCTATCTCAAAATTCTCTAAAGAACATTTTATCCATAAAAAGAATTTGTGGCAATAATCAACTATACTGAAATTCCTCCATCAGCCTCTAATTTCTTTAACTCCTTTACGTTTTAAACGGGAAAAGAAAAGAGAATGAGTGTCAGGACACTGCATCAAATGTCTCTTTAATCTGAAGCAATATTCACCCAAAAAGTGTATTTCACCTTTAAGTGCTCACAAATAGATGTCTGGTGTTCATAAAAATGTTTCTTCCAGCCCTCTCGTGTAACAAGGCAGTGGTCTCTCTCACTCACACACACACACACACACACACACACACGCACGCACGCACACACACACACACACCATGTTGGCAGGAAGTGTGTCCAGATGTTGATGGTCTCGTTGTTCATCTGGAAGCTGCTGAGGACACAGTCCAGTGCTGAGCTCCGTGGGTGACGATATCCAGAGATGATGCCATCCTCTTGGAACACCTGAGGAAAACAAAGAGTCCAGGTGAGAAATGGTTCTGCCCACTTGGTTCTGCTAATCTCTAGAGGGACAGTTACCTTCCACCTGTTGCTGATTGGAATGTGTGACCTATTACTGTTACCGGAGATATCGTTCCACAGATTTGTAAAACAGAACCTTAATGTGCCCATTTTGTTCAAAAACAGAATAATAAAGTCCTTTTTTTTTTGGAATGCTTAAAATCAAAAAGTTCCAGTCTAACAGTACTGTATGTTAAGCGACACTCGCAGCGTTCCCAACCCCCCGGTTGGGAACCCTCCCAATGAGAGAGGCACATAATATCAGATGAGAGCCGTTCCACATATTTTGCTTCGCTGGAATAGAATCAGAGGCTGGACATTTCCCATGAAATGAAAAGATGTCTCCATCATGACATAAACCTTCTGCGGCATATTAGCACTTCCAGCAGATGAATGGGAGAAACACCTTTAAACTAACATACAACGATCAGAAGCTCCAACATTAAAATGAATTAACACCAGACAAAACCCATTTTTGAGCGGTTCATAAAAAATGCTGGTATTTATTTTGAGGGGGTGAAGACGACATGTTTCATTGGGCCAAAATCTTTCCAGCTGGACGACAGAACACATGAAGATAAACACACGGACAGAGATGTAAATGTTCCTGGAGCAGGAGAGGATGAATATCAGCTGGCCTGTTTGACAAGGGCTGTAGAGGAGTACATCAGCAAATACTTTCACATCTGATGGAGGGTTACAGCATGGAAATTAATATAAAATGAATATTAAACATTGTGATGTCACATTATCACTGACAGAGAAAAAAATTTGCTGTTTGAAAAGTGTTATGTTGAACTTTGACAGAAGCCTCCGAAATGATGAGTGATTTTAAGTTTCTTAAGACTCAGTCAAACAGTTCTTGAGTCAGTGTGGAAATAAACATGGTTTACAGTATGGTGACACTGGGTGAGTTAATAGATGTTTCACTCGCACATTCACCATATCAGCTTGAAAAGGTGAGTAAGCTTGTCAGAATAGATCTCAGGTGATGTACCATCAGTGGTTGTAGAGAACACATCCATACATAAGTTATATAACCTTGCCGCATGTGCTGAGGGAGATTACTTCCTTAAATGAGAATGACCGTGGGGGGGGGTGTGTGTGTGTGTGTGTGTGTGTGTGTGTGTGTGTGTGTTCAGCTTCTAGATGCTGTTGTGAATCAGGTATTCTAACCTGTGGGACCTGGTTGATGTCAAAGAGCTGGGGAAGCTTGATGCTGAGCATGTCTCTGGGCAGTCTGATGGCCCCCCTCCCTCTCTGACAAACCTCCCTGAGCCGGGCACGTCCTCCACGACAGAGGACGATCCACACAGGGTAGTCAAATACTGGGATCCGGGCCCCTTCTCCTGGGGCGGCCTGCTCCCATCGCAAGCAGCGCCCCCAGCCTTGGCTCCACCCGCCTCCGACACCAATACTGGCCCCGATCCCCCGCCACACGGGGAACACTGCAGGGACAGAGCCAACACAAATGATCAGACACTTAGTCAATACAACTCACAATTAACAAAGGACTAATGCACTTTTTAAAGTTCTTGCTTTTCACTTTTATATAGAGTGTTTAATAAGTCTGAACTCTGAACGCAAAACTTTTGGTATTTTGAGCTCAGAAAGTTGTTTTTTCCCCCCTCCTGTATACTCCTGTGTACTCCAGGAAGCCAGAGAGCCAGCCATATATAGTTAGCGTGAAGGTAATCGCGATGGACAGCTAACAGCAGCTACAGCAACAAATCAAACAAGACAAAGCTTTTGATTTGAGCTAAAAGCAAACTCAGAGGAACCTCAAATGTTATTGTTTGTTTTTTGCTCTAGTTGAGTATTACCAAGCGTATTATACCAGATGATGCACATGAAAGCTGTAAAAAGATGTTTTGGAACCGTTTTGCTGCTGTTGTTAGCTGTCAGCCACCATCAGCTTCAAGCTGAATAAACATGGCTGGCTTTTTCTGCAACTGAAGTAACACAGACATCTACTATATTTGTGAATACTTGAAAAGCAAAAAAACAACAACCAAAAAACACTTTTTGGATTTATGGACATTGTGTTTGTTCCAGGTTCATTTTGTGGATGTTGAAGACAGAGCAAACATTAATTCATCCTTCGGGTTTTCTATGTACATGGTTCTCCAGAGAGATCTCTTTGTGTATTGAGGCCGACATGAGGAACAATCTCCTATTGTAACGGCTCTTGAGATGCATCCAGACATCGATTTAAAGAATGCACGGCATTGTCACACTGCAGTGGCCTGTGACCAATAAACAAGCAAGTAATAACAACGTATTCCTGAAGGCCAACACAGAACACAGAAGGTTCCTTTAATGTCCACTGGGGAACACGAGTTTGAAGAATGTTTATCTCTACACATTTCTTTACTTGCAAATGCAGAAATACACTTTTTTCCTGACAAACTCATTATGCATTTGCTGTTACGTCAGTAGAAAGCTACTAACTACTTTACATACACAAATTATAGTGACAATCAAGGTGGATGTTATCAATGATGTTGGAAGACGTGCCAAAAATGTGTAGGATTGTTTGTTTCCATATGAGGAAAATTAAGCTATGTAATCGTTATCATTGACATGGTCTTCTGCTGTCTGTAGCATTCTCTCCACATCTTGATTTGAGTGGAAAGTAAATTAAAAATTATGAGAAAATAAAAAGAATGAAGTAGTTCAAAGTAATAGCGTGACCATGACATAGTTTGCCCACCAGAGAGCGCTGCCATGTTCATCAACTGTAAAATGTTCTGCTCATAGTATAGTAGTATAGTATATAGTAATAGTTCTTTGATGATGACTTTTAAGATATCCAATGAGTTTATGATGAAGTGAACATTGGCCAAGATATTGTTAGTCTTTTCAAATACCAACAGGGAGTCTCAACTGCTTTATAAAAAAATACTCTACAAAAATATATAGTATCCAAGTCCTTCATGTTATTTTGAGTAGAAACAATAAATCAGGCTCTAGACACTCTCACAGACACGCTGTTCCTGTTTCCCACATGATGACTGATACTGTAAACTGTGAAGACATTTGTGTTCAACATTAAAATAATAACAGACTTGAGCAGACAAACACGGATTGGACACAAACTTCACCTTCTTATTTAACTAAACCCAGAAAATAAGTTGTTGTCAAATCACAGCCTGTGCATCAACAGACACCGGGTTTAGGGACATGATGAAACGTTTCCTGGCGTCATACCTCGGAGGGGCTCCTTTCTAGCAGTGTGTGAGCGAGCAAACCGCCGCTTACTTCAACCCAGCTGCAGGACGCGGCCTGTTAACTGTGACAAAGTGAGCTTTGTGGTGGCTAAGCCTGGCGAGTAGAGGGGCCAAAGGATGATTGTTACACGCTGCACTGGATGGAAATGAAACGTCTCACACTTGCACAGTATCCTGCCATGAAGCACAGCCACAAATACCGTGTGTGTGTGTGTGTGTGTGTGTGTGTGTGTGTGTGTGTGTGTGTGTGTGTGTGTGTGTACGGGCTCACTAACATGCACAACAAGCATGCACACTGGTACAAATCCTGCATTCATCACGCCTGAGAAACATAGCAGCACACATACAAGACTTGTGTCAAAGACAATAGCTGCTAAAAGTCACTGGGTTCACAACCAGACCTCATTTACATTCACATCATTTCCATCATGCCGTACTAATGACTTTAAACATCTGACACGTGAAATGTTGCACACTGAGCTGCTGATTTGAATGGTTAAGTCTACGGATGCAGATTCGACACTGGATAAACTTGATTAGAACTGGCTGAACTGGCTCTGAGCGATGGTTTCTTCACAGACCCAAACAACTGAGGGTTGTTATTTTAACAGTTGATGATTTTGGACAATCGTCTTGTTTGTAGACATAAACATGAAAAACACACTCGAGGACAAGAATCTCCCCAGCAACCAGAACACTCTTCTAGTCTGCTTAATCAAGATTTGTAGCAGCAAAGAGTGTGATAACCCAGCACATAAAGTCAGCGTGCCCTCTCCTGCTAGTTATCACACGTTAGAATAAAATCACATATGATAATACATTCCTTTATTCAACCAAACATGTTTGCAGCGAAGAATGGTGTGATCAACTTTACATATAAGACATAATATGCATGACATGCTGAGAAGGGCTGCAGCCTGGGACAGAATTCTCTTTATCTCATAAATTCTCATTGTAAAGCGCTGGCCAACTTCTTCACTGGCTTGATGACTGTATCAGTTGATTTTGGATGTTGACTGATGTGTGCTGGTGTGGGTTAGAATAAATAGAGTAGAAAGCTTTACTGCCATTATAAATAACATACAATGAGATTACCAGTGCAACTCCATCGGTGCTTTAAGAAACGTAGAACATGAAAATCAGATAAGAAGTAGATAAAAACAACTATAGACACACAAGACACAGACATACAGAGCTGAGACAATGAAAACGGAGGATGATTGCTCTATAATAAGAAAATAGCAGCAGGTTTGATATACTAGTAACTTCTATTTACAGATTATAATGAAGAGGAACCTAAAACCAGGAGGCACAGTGGTGCAGTGGTCAGACCCGTCACCTCACAGCAAGAAGGTTCTGGGTTCAAGTCCCAGCTCCAGCACGGGGTCTTTCTGTGTGGAGTCTCCATGTTCTCCCTGTGCCTGCTGGGTTCTCTCTGGTACTCCAGCTTCCTCCCACAGTCCAAAGACATACAAATGGAGACTAGGCTAATTGGATGACCGTGGGCGTGGCTCTGAGTGTGCATGGTTGTCTGTCTCTATGTGTTGGCCCTGCGATGAACTGGTGACCTGTCCAGGGTGAACCCCACCTCTCACCCGAAGGCTGCTGGGAGAGGCTCCACCCCCCACAACCCTTAACAGGATAAATGGAAGAAAATGGATGGGGGAACCTAAACCTTAGAGTAAGTTGGTTTTAATGGACGTTCAGTTCCCTCTTCTCAAACTGAATGGGATTTTGAATGAGATTTGAGTTAAATGCCTGAGATTATGTCACAGATATACATGACTATTTTTAACTGTTTAAGTGTCTTAAAATAATCGTTTTATTTTTAAAATTTTAAAAATTTAACAAGACTACAGAAGCCTTCAGGCTGAAAGCAAAATATGCAAAAAGCTAGTTGTGGTAACCGCGGTGTAGCTTGTACATAGCATAACGTTACCTTTGTGCTACTTACAAAATAATTTACACTTCAAAAAACCAGAAAAGTGTTGCTCGTTAATGAGATTATCTTGGTGAACAAACCCAGTGACTTAACTTTCAGGATGGCCTACAAACATCATTACTGCACATGCATTTGACAATTCAAAAACCTAAAAATCACCTAAAAATCCAATATCATCAGTCTCTAGTTAGGTTTTTTTTTTTTTTTGTTGCTCTGAAGAAATGATCATTTAATTGTGGAGAAACTCTTAAAACAGTTGAAAATGATTTTTCTGCTCATAGTTTTGGCACAAAAGCCAATCCTGTAATAAACAAGAGATTTAAGACCAATAGAGTGAAGACGGTTTATTCTACAGCTCTGCACCAGAGCATCTGAAACGCTCCAGTCTGATAACTATACATTCTTTTAGAATCAACAACTCACAATGAGCTGTGAGATGATGTAAAAAAACAAAACAAAAACAACAACAACAACAAAAAAAAACACCTTTGGTTTTACATCATACATGCATGCAAACACCCAAAACATTTCCAGTCACCCTTGTTTCTAGTGTCATCCTTCTGACTAGATGGAATGAATGAGTCAGCCAGCACGCCCTCAGCTCAACCTCTCCTCCGACCAGGAGGAACTATTCACATGATAGAGAACTGGCTGTGGGGAGCTGGATAAGACGCACATACAAGCTGTCAGACTGAAACCTTAAATCCACAAATAAGCTCAAGCTATGAATCTCATATGCATGCAACCTCGAAAGATAACATCGACGTAGAGCGAGATGTGGTTTGGTAGATATCTTGAAGAAAAAAAATAATCTTTGGACTCTTGTCAAGTGGTGTTGCAGTGAATAAGGGAGTGTGTTCAGATGAATACTGTTTGTAAGAGGTGATTCTTTTAGAGGTTTGGCTAATGGAAACAGTGCAACTGGGTGCATTTCAGATTTCAAACATAAAATATTGAAGATTTGTTTAACATATTTACTTTGTATCCTCTGTTGGCCAGCCAGCCCCTCAGTAAGAGATGTAAAAAAACAAAAACAGAAAAACATTATTGTCTAAATACTTTGTCTGAAACTTAGAAGCGGACAATTTATTTTGTCCATCTATGTTCAGACCTGTGAAAAGGTGTTTACTCAGCAAACGGGTTGAGTGACAGAAGTCACTTGTAGGAGGGTTTTTCTAACCGTTGGTGTCATAAACACCAACATTTTCACCTTCAGACGAGTGCTGCAGACTTTGGCAGTTCTCAATCTAACTCAACATCACTTTCTTCCTCTTTTTTTTTTTTTTTTTTGCTCCTCTCCTCACTCGTTGGGATGTTGTCACAGGACCTTTCTCAATGGACGTCTTTCTTAGCTGAATAAGAATGCAGAGAGGGAGCACGCTGCCCACACAGATGGACACACATCTCCTGTTATATGTTGCAAACACAGGAACATTCCACCGTCCTGCTCAAACATGTTCAGCCCAGACAGAGTTCCCACTCCAGCTAATCGTTTCCCGGGATGTTCTCCGGGGGACTTTTCACCACAGCACGAGCTGAAAAACAATCATCTAATTCACTGACACATTTCAATTTATTTCATTGTTTTGAAGCTACGTTGGATTCATGAAGATATGTTTTCCTTTGGGTTTTTTTCCTTTTCTTTTTCTTGGTTCAAAATTCTCCTCAGCTATCCTTTCGGGATGAGAGGTTAATCTTTTTCCCGCTCGTGTAATCGAATGAATCAGTCCCTCAATTACTCAGTCCCTCAGAATCTATTTTTAGAGCACTATATCCCAAAGCACCTTGTTAAACAAAACAAACACAGTTACCATTTAATATCAAGAACGAATCTAGAACAACCACATGGTTGAATCATATCATAAGATAATGTGTTCGTGCGGATCTGCATGACACAAAAATGTTTAACATCTGGGAGGGACATCTCTGCAGCATCTCTACGTTTGAATTAAAATTGTATTTTGATGAATAATTAGCCTTAAATTATTGCATCTTCAATAGCAGAATATGAGGGGAGAGTAGACACAGGTATTTAAGTATATCTAAGGGAGGTGGAGGGGACGTAGAGGAGGTGGAGCGGTGTTAACATAGCCACCAACGAGATGCTAAAAAAAAATAAAATACATGAAGAAAAGAATGTGTTTCCTATTTAACCACTCAGGTTTCCTCTCAACGGACAGTAATTGAGTCGAAGTTCTGTATTACAGCATCATGCATGTCCCTCAGATGAACTTCAAAATACATCATTCGAAATGAGCCACTTTTCACTTCAGTTGTTTGGGAGTTTAGCAGGGTTTTGTGACTAAAAATCTTCCTCCGACCTTCAACCTTAATGAGTAAATAATAAGTGAATTTTCACTGATGGGTGTGCTGCCTCCTCAGCACTGAACCACACCACTGTGTACACTGTGAGGTGTGTTAGTGCCAAAACACAGCTGGGAGACACCAAGCTGCTGTCACAGACCACACAAATGTATAACGCAGCAGGTTTAATATTGTGACAACTGATCTTGATGAGCAGACATGAACCAGCAACTAACCAGTTCCACATGAGAGGCGCTTCCCAGTTAAGCCTGCGTGTGTTCAATAGGGGTGTAGCTGCCACGTTTAGGTCTCATAGTGCTGGTAGTATTTCTACTGCAATATACCGAGGTGTGATAGTAATACAAGGGGCTGGAATGTTGATACAGTACAGCAGGCAAAAAAACTGCAGTTTACGGCTGTATGGATTTTTCGAGGACAATAAAATCCTCATTCCAACGCCAACCGACGACACCACTGCCTCTGACCACGCGCCGTCGGTTACGCTAGTATGTGACCCTCAGTGACACGTCCCTGCTCCCAGAGTACACACTCTACCATGTCATGAGATGTGGTTTTGACTTCCCTTTTGTTAAGAGTGAAGTCACACTGGAATGTTTGTTCAAAGGTGTTCCTCCTGGGTCGCCTCCTTCCTGGTACATGTCCACATCTCACATGAAGGGGCCACTCCGGGTTATGTAACACAGCGTCTGTTTACTCCCACCGACCAGAAACTCCAAGAGCAAATTTAGTTAACTGTATCAATAGGAGCACAGTGGATTATTAATATGAAAAAATATCTGAACTATTCATTTATTTAACATCTGGAAAGTTCCACGAACAATTGGTTCTCAGCTTGTTTTTAAAGACAAAATTCACACAAACGAATGAGGTTGGCATGTGACTTAACGTTCCCCGTGACTAATAAAGGGAACCTGCTGTAAATCGAAAATAGTTCATTGCAAGTGGAGACTGAGGTCATAAATCTGAACTTGAAATGGTGGTGCCATGTTGAGACAAGTCTGCTACCCAATCACACGCCCACAATGTATGTGAACGGCCATCTCGTCACACCCGTGCTTGTACCTGCATGCAAGTATCAACTTCATTAATCCTCATTTATACAGAAGCATTTCCTGTTTTTATACTTTTCTTAGTCACGCGGGAAAAAAATAGCAGCTTCGGCTCCAAAATTGAATGATGATAGAATGAATAAGGAATTTTATTTTATTTTTTTTTAGATGAGTGGCACCACTTGAATATTCATGAAGTTGATATACAAGCTACATTCTACTGGTAGTTGCCGTTAGTTGTTAATAAAGAAACATTTCATTAAACACACATTAGTTTAAAGGCAGCCTTGTGTTTGTATTATTTTATTTAACATCAGCTTTAAGAGTTACTGGCCAAAAGTATCAGCTGACTTGTAACTAATCGGTCCAGAGAGGAAAATATCAGTCAATTCTTAATTTATCGACGACTTGAAGGATGCATCTGCCGCAGAGGGGGGGGGGGGGGGGGGGGGTCAAACCTAAGTTCGTCTCTTTTTCTCTCCTCAGGACTTCAGCTGTTAACAATCTCAACCTAACCCCACATCTCCACGGCAACCATGAAGGAAAACATGCTAGTCACATGCTCGTCTCTAGACCCCCCCCCCTGTCTGTCTGTCTGTGTGTTAAATGTCATCACCCACCCCCCTCGCTTTCAAGGAACTACATCAAAACATGAGCAGAACCTGGAGGCGCAGGTTCCCGCTTCAACTGAAAGCGGCTCAGAGCACCGGAGCATCACCGGAGACGTCGAGCTACACAAGTTAACATCCCCGGGACGACTCACCGCGACTCTCGGTCATTGGGAGGTTCCTCCACGCTTCTCCTCCTCCCGCCCGCCCGGTAAACAACGGGATCAGCCTCGGTGCTGGACAGCCTGGCTCGACTTGTTTCTCTTTCTTCTTCTTCTTCTCCTCCTTCTGGTTCTTCTTCTTCTTCTTCCTCGGGTTTGTGGGATTGTGTCAAGTCTCTGTTGTGCCGCGCGAGCCAGTCAGGAGCGCTGCTGGCTGCTCACGTGGACCGCAGGAGCAACAACAACACGAGCCATGTGCGTCAACGGCTGGGCGCGAGCGCCGCGGTAGTGATGACGGACAGGAGGAGGAGGAGGAGGAGGAGGGCGTGGGGAGGCGACCACGGCTAATCACCGTTCACACACACCCCGTCCACGAGATTCCCGTCAAACATGATGACGAGTGATGTACCAAAAATGAGAGCTAGAAAAAGGATATTTCACCCCCACCCTCCCACCCAAAGTCACTATCGACTCACCCTCGTGCCGATGGAGTGAGTGGTGATCAATTCGTTTTTAAAATACAAAAATAAATACATCATAAAACCGTCAAATAGTTGTGTAGGGCTCATCCAAGTGTACTGAAACCCAGACACGCCAAGTCTTTTCGGAAGCTGTTACGTTTGGTTTGTTTTCCATCTTCTGTATTGACTTTGTTTGCTTGTTTGTTTACTTTTGGAAATAATTGGGGAAGGAGGGCGGGGGGGGTAACAAAAAAAAGGTATAAATACAATTCTTCTCTTACAGTTTTTGGTGCTGAGACATTTTCCCTCCCTATCCCCAGCAGAGAGACAGCAGTGTTTCGGATTGTCCTTAAAATACCTGTGTAATACATTCAAACGAGGCTTTGGATTAATAATGACTTTATCTAGTAGGAAGGCATTGTAACATATAACTCTTTAGTTTTTTAAGGTGCTAAAGAGTCTTGTTTTGATCCGGTTTCAGTTGTTTGTGCATCAAATATCCGGTCAGACAGGTGTCTTCGGCACACCTTCCGCCAATGACGCAATGGTTCAGCCCAAAACTGATGTGAAAACAGGCTCAAGGGTTGGAACATCTAGAATGGCACCAAGGCAAAGCAGGGCGTGAGAAACAGCACAAAGACCAACGGTTACTTCTAACACATCCAGGCCTGAGGACTCCTGGCGCACGATGATGACATCACCCCTACCTCCAATCATCCCAGAGGAAGCGACTTCTCATCACTCAGCAAAACCAAGCCTTTTACTTAATAAATGCCATCAAAATCAGCAGAAGTTCAGTCGCCGCCACCTTAACTTGACAACCCTCATGCGACCCTGCGGGAACGTATTGGTCCCCTACACAAGTTGTAGGGACGATGTTGTTTTGTTTCACAAGATAATCTTCTCGCTTTTATGATTTCTGACAGCTCAATTCAATGGCTAGAAATGCTACGGCAGTGCCGTGCAGCCGTCTCCCACCAGTTTATTCCTGTGTGGCTGTGAGATATGACTTGTTGAACAACAT
This sequence comes from Aulostomus chinensis, assembly GCF_037954235.1. NCBI lineage: Eukaryota > Metazoa > Chordata > Actinopteri > Syngnathiformes > Aulostomidae > Aulostomus > Aulostomus chinensis. The sequence continues at coordinate 4,610,735 of NC_141330.1, read as the reverse complement.
GATGGATTCGTTGCCACAAGATTACAAGACACCTCGTTACCTCAGCTTGATTTATTGAGATATAACTGTCCCCCACGCTTTGTTTACTTTACGGCCATGAAATGAAGACACACAATTTGATTAATTTCACTCAATCTGTGGCCAGGAGAAAACAACATAACTTGTTCCCTCTCTTTGATTTATCAGTGGGGACATTATACAATTTGTTCCCACGCTTTTATTGTGGAACTAAAACCTCCCCCCTCCCCCCCTCTCTCTTTATGGCCCCTGTGAGGCTTCACACTGGACAAAGAGACTCTCGACTGGCGATTCAAGCATGCGCACACACAGGAGAAGTTTGACACCCTATAACTACGAGTGTTTATTATTCTGTAGTAAGAGACCAAGCCAGTTAAAATCCACAAATATTTCTTAAGTCATATTTGGCAGGGACGTGTTCTGTTCCTGTGAAGGAGAGGGATTTACAAGTAAAATCCTCCAGGGTCTCTTCAACGAGGGAGGGGGGGGAACTTACCGAACACGAGGTACAATGAGGTAAACACTCCGACTTTGCTACGACAGACAGCTGCTGCCAAACCAACACCAGGACACGGAAACCCCGGTTAACCTTTCAGCTCTGTGGGATTGGGTGAGCGCGGTGGAGGATGGAGGGGTTGCGGGGTGTGGAGATGGAAACGACTGAAGAAGTGACTCTTTTGGAATTGTAGAATGAGTATTATCCCATCATGATCCCCCTATCAAGCCCCCTCGCGTCCCCCTCCCTCTGCACATTCCTGCAATAATAAAAACATGTCTGGACCCCCCCCCCCCCCGAATTATTTAACGCAAGAACGGTGTTCACCTGCAACCAGCAGCATGTCTCTGAACAAGCCTAAAAGGTAAATAACAAGATACTTACGCATAAACTCCAAGCAGGCGAGACATTTCCCAACAGCGAGCACAGACCCCTGCATGGACATTTCCCAGGCAGATCGCAGGCGCTTTTAGCAAAGTTATAAATCTGACTAATGCGTGTTTTGCTTGTTTAAACTCCTCATCCTGTCCCCGCAGCCCGGCCGGTCCACTCTGAATTCCTGCAGCCCCGCAGCTTCATGAGCTCACAGAGAGAGGATTGCCTTGGGTCAGTAAGGCTTCACATCCCCCTTACCCAGCAAAAAATGAGGCCGGCAGCAGTGCCAGCCGTCTTCTGTTAGGGTGGCACTGACCCTGCTGCCAGGGGATTGTGGGCAAAGGGCCCGGGGCAGAGAGAGAGGCACAGGAGGCTGAAGCAAAAAAAAAAAAAAAAAAAAAAGACAAAAGAATGGCACAGAAAGAGCTGGTGTGAGAGGAGAGGCAGAAGCAGGGTCCCAGCAAAGAGGATCCTCTTTGCAAACCCTGCTAGTTAAACAGACACAGCCTTGGTATCCATGCTTGATCCGGTTTGACCTGGAAGCGTTCACGTAGAAATGGACAGCTTCAGCTTGCATTCTTACAGCTGACAAACTCACCAAAGTAACTTCGTGCGATCTTAAACTGATACGTCCCCCAAAATGTGTGCTTTGCATTTCAAATACTCGCTAATAGGTGTCTTGAAAGATGTTTTCCCCGCCGCTGCATCACTTTTGTCACTCCAGAATGCAGCAAGAGCCAGACATGTATTTTTCTTTTTCTCAGCTCGACGCTAATGGTCACTGACCACTTATGACAGTGACAATGTCACTTCTTATATAGAAACAAACTGACTAGCACTTCCTGTTTGATGCTATTGCTAAACCAGAAGCGCCCTTTTTTTAAAATTATATTTGTTTTGGTTTTTTTTTGTTTTTAGTTCAAATCAAAGTGTTTGTGGATTACTGAGCATTCAGGTGGAAAAAGAAGACCTGGACAATTAGAAAGAAAACAGAGTTGGTAAATGGACTTTTTTTGGACAGTTTTTTTTTTTTTTTTGTGAGCGCTTGGTGTACAGGGTCACCATTAGTTAAGATAAATGGCTCAGGTGTGCTGCTGCTCACCAGGGTTTTATCACTGCAGGACCTTTGCAGTTCCTCAACATGCACGTGTCAAATAAAGATCGGTCCTGAGTCCCAAAGCCCGAGTCAAGTCTCAAGTCCTGTACTGGTGCCATGTACGGGACTCAAGTCCCACCTGTGCGATCAAGGCTGCGCCTCAATGCCGTGTTGACGACAGGCGTTTTCTAAAATGGAAAAACAATCACAGTCATTCTGCTGCTTGTTAAAAACAATGCGAAATATAACCCCAAAACGTTTTTGTTGACTATTTGGTTGATTGATGAACAATTTTCTGCTAACTGACGAGCTAATCTGGTTGAATACATTTTTACAGAAAATATTTTTTGTTAATTATCAGATTTATGCTGGAAATTTTTGAGTAGTTATAAAACTGTTTTGTGTGAATATAACGAGGAGCCGAAAGCTAAAGCTAGACAATTCAAAACTGCGCAGCTTCCTTTTGTCGAGATGGATTTGAACGAGTACCAAAGTCAAGGCATCGGTGAAGGTAAGAGTATCAAACATTTCGAGTCGACGCAAAGCCGTAGACAAACGTTCTACGGTGTAGGTCATCACGTGGTAGTGTCAGGCTGAGTACGCCATCCTGATTACAAGTAACCTCAACGTCCCGTTTGAGAACTGTGGATTCCTCCTTTCACCGACTGTGTTTGCACATGACAGAACACACGACGAAATAAATTAGCATCTTTAATGAGCTTCTTTTAATTGTTCAATGCATGACCACACATATACTGGTTTTCTTTTGCACTGTGCATGATGGGACAGTCACTATGGAAATGTTGATGTCGATGGGATACATTTTAGGAGTTTACAGGGGGTCCAAACACAACCCACATTCGTCAGGGAGTCAGCCGGTCCCTCGTCCCGCATCTCGGTGATAGCTACAACACCAAGCTCATCGGCCTCCAACTACTTCCTCCCTCCAACATGACACCTTAATAAATTCTGGATAATAATTCCTCTTTCCAGAACTGTGGGATTTGTTCGGTGGATCAACGCACAACAACCCTTTTCTTTAAACATTCTTGCATATTTCATTCAGACTGAGCTTACAAAAAGCAAAATAAACAACATTTGGGTACAAAAATAAAATCCAAATTAAAACCTTTTTTTTTTTTTTTTTTTTAAACAGGGCGACACCTGTAACGTGTTCAGTTTCTCTCCTCATATAAAGACAGCACAATACGTAAGTCGCTGGTCACAAAAGTACACCGCAAAAAAAAAAAAAAAAAAAAAAAAAAAGAAAAACCAAAAGAAGAGACACAGGAAAGAAACCGGTCCCAGAGAAGTGTGCGCGGTCTGTCTTCTTCAACTGTTCCGAGAAGCCTTTCAGCGACGACACCCAGGTTGCTCGGGTGGGCTAGAAGGGTTTCAGCTAGACAGAGTGTGTGTGTTCAGTATCTCAACCCTGTCTTCATACACCCTCGACTTAACAAAATGCAGCCCTACCCGACACGCACATTCTTGACAGTTTCTCAAATACAAAACTGACGGGACAGGACAGAGGAGGAGGGAGCGGAAATCCAAACCACTGTTCTAAATATCTATATGGATTCATCTGAGTGTGAATGTGTTCATGTGTGTGTGCGGCTTCTCTCTCAACATGGATGTACTCGTTTGCTAACATATACAGTGTATTCCTGGTTAAGCTCTTCAAAGTTGTTGTGTCGTGCCTCCCCCCCCCCCACACCGTTTCCTCAACCTCGACCACTAGGGGTCACTCTTATGTTTCGGATTAGGAGGTGGGAGATCTGCAGTTTCTTATAGCGCCGTTTCGCCCACATTTCTCTTTTCTTTCCTCCACTGTATTTACTTTTCCAGCCCTCTAAAGCTTGAACTCTTTACATCGATCCAGCTTCCTTTTGAGTTGTTTTTTTGCCTTTGGAGACGCAGATACACACAGAGCAAAAGAGTGGGAGAGAGAGAGAGGGAGCGAGAGTCGTGATCTATCAGCTGTTTCGCAGCACCAACAGCTGCCACCGTTTGACCTCTCAGCCGATCTCCTTCCACTGTCGGTAGAACTCCACGATGTTCTTCAGCTCCATGCCCGCCGAGCCCGCCGCCTGGATCGCTGACTGGTAGGGAGAAAAGAGGACATGAAACGTGTCGAATCCTGTGACATCTCTAAGTAGTTTGTTTATTTTCAATAAAGAGAGGAAGAGTATCCTGGCTCCAGCGCCTACAGTCTTGAGGGCATTCAAGGGGTGGATGTCTCTGGTGCACTCCACATCAGATTTGGGAGAATCAATAAAATCAATAAAAGACAACTGAGGGATTTTACTCTCCATCTGTGTTTTCTCTCTCTCTGTGCTTTCATGAAATGAAGCCATTCACAAGAAACATGGAGACAAAACATTAATAGCATCAGATCACTAGCTGAGATGGATGCTAATGCTGGCCGCATTACGCTTTGGCTTTTCCTAAAACAAAGTACAGCATGTGTGTATCAGCCACTGCTAGAGACGCCTGAGCTTGTCGTTGTTGACAGCTAGCATGCTGCTTGTTCAGCTATCTGGGCCTCGCCGGCCGCCAAGAACCGGTCAACCCGGAACCGGTCGACCCTTCCTACAGCAAATAACAGGATTATGTAAATAGGTCTGTAATGTAGCAAACACAGCAGGTGACTGACCTTCATTGCTGCTGACTGAGTGCAAAGCTCCTCCACTTGATGGCCGGTGAGAATGGTCACCATGCCGGCCGTATCTTCATCTCCGTTACTCTGGGAGACTGTTAGCTGGCGACAGCTGTCCACCATCTTGTACAAATGCCTAAAAGTAAAGAGAAGTCCTGATTTAGACCAACAAATTCAAAAAAATGAGCACGTTAGAGGAGGCGACAATGGTAGAGTAGTGAGCCGTACCAGGCTTCGATGTCCTGGCGCTTCAGTTTATCTCTTTCAAAACTTCGTCCAGACTCCTTCTGGCAGCGAATGTACCTACGGGACAATGAGAACATTTAAGAAACAGCGAGAGGAGAGACGTGAGCTTTGTGCTCTCAACCAAACAAGGAATCAAAAACAAACTCACCTCTCCGAGAAAGAGTACAGAAAGCATCAACAGTCACTGCAGGCTCACTACCATCACCCACCTGTTGCCTTTGCGAAATTCAGACTCCAGGAAGCGAATGCCGTCCCGCGCCCCAGCGTTCTCCTTCTTCAACCTGTCGAGTCCATCAATCACTGCAACACAGATGTCGTCCAGACTAAGTAGACGATCGAGAAATTTCAAACTTCTCTACATAAAGCATTCATGCGAATTAAGATTTAAGTACATTAATATTTTACATAAAAACACGATTATATTGTATATGGTTATTGGTTGTTGTATATAAAAAAAAGAAGATAAAAACACATTTGGAAATTCAAACAAGAATCCGGGATCAGTCACTTAACAGAAGGCGAATGACAATAGTTCTGTTTTAAGTTGGGATGCAGAAGAATATCAACACGTCACCAGTATCAGCAGAAACTGGTCATTTTATAATTGATGAAGGAAAAACTGTAGGATCTATGGACTTCAAACATCACGCATTCTTAGCGTTAAAGTTTTCATCAGATACATGATGTCTCAAACCTTCATCACCTCTAACAAAATGTCAAAAAAAGAAGATGACGTCAACACTTCCACCATGCCCGACTAACCGTTTCACCAAATCATATAATTGTATAATATATTCTGGTTTAACGGGGTTTAAAAGTGTTAGTTCAGGGAAAACAATCTTTTGGATATGACACTCAACTGATATTACTAAATCTCTGACAGTTCAGGAAAAGAAAAAAAACGGATGTATATTACAATGTACACGTCTATCTGTGAATACTGATTGTTTTGATAACATTATAAGAGACTATTATGACAAATTTGGCTTGCCAGCTCTGTCCTTCAGTGAAAACATCAACATTCATCATGCTTGTTCAAGGCCACACAACGAGCAGTGCGTGAGCCAGTGCACTGACCTGTTCGCGGGATGATGATGATGAAGCAGCCGCTGCCGGCCAGCTGCCTGATGAGGCTCAGATGGTGGCAGAGAGCAGCGGTGTCTGGCACCAGGTAGGGAGACATGGACGATTGGGCTTTCGGCTGCTGAAGGCTGCCCTCTAGCTGCGACACCTCCAACTGCAACATCAGACAGAAAAGGAGACTAACAGCTGAAGAATGCAATTTTGGAATGTATCATTTTTAGCTGAGGGTAGACTCGGGGCACTGCCTCCATCCGGGTATTCTAAAGAGTATTCAGACAGATTCAGACTAAGAAACTGACGCTGAGGAGATCATGTTCGAACCTGGAGCCGAAGCTGGGCCATATCCCTCATTAACCGATTTCGACGAGCCTCCTCTTCAGCCTGGACAAACCAAAGAGAGTAAACATCAACGGGGGAAAATGTTTTACACACACAACGCATTTTACTCCCAGAAAATTGATCAAATATGCGTCGCATTAATTTAGGTCCACAACTGTATGATGCAAGTCTTGAATATCCTGTGGGTTTTCTGTTGGATGTCACTCACCATCCGGAACTGGGCCTTGGCTTGTTGCACCAGATTGTCCTGTTCAGACTGGCTGATGCTGGTGAAGATGCCCGCCTCCGGGTTGAAGTGCAGCACGTTGCCCTGGAGACTGGTGAGGAAATGGCCAAAACTCCGAATACAACACACTCGCACCATGCACTGAAGGAAAGAGAACAAAGACTTTAATTGATATAATATGAATCAACTTCACAGGACTTGTGCGGTTGTTGAATATCGCGATGAGCAGTCTTAACACAGCAGATGGCGAATGGCACAAATGTCTCAACTACAGAAACAGTATTTTACACTGCAGCAAGGATCTGATTACGAAAAACAAGGATTTATTGGTTCAATAGTGATGTCATCTAGTTTCTTGTCGTAAGATGAATATCACAAGAAAATAAAAGCACCAAAATCAGCGTTAATGGGCTACAAGCATGTAAGCGTAGACTCTGGGGGCATGTAACCAGACTGGCATTTAATTCTGTGTGTGTGTAACTCACATAAACACAGATCTCTACTGAGGATGGGCAATGGTGATAATGTACAATAAACAAACGTCTTCATCTAATTGCAAATTAGAAACGCAGTTGATAAAATAAAAACTGCAAGATAACATTAATGTAGTCCAAATGAACAAAGAGGAAATCTGATTTCTTAATTACTCCAAAACTGAGAGCAGAACTGTTAATTTTGGATCTTATCAATAATAACGGCCACAGGGTTTGTTTAATTCCAGATTTCGATGTCCTCTCCCGACTTGTTAGAAAAGGTCCACAACTGGCAATACAATAACAGACTGATGCCTCACACCCTCTTCACAGTGAAAAACACGTGTCAACACCCCAGTTTGCTCGGCATTAAGGCCCATTCGAGCTTCCAGAAGACCAGGGTCTGAACTCCCGCTGTGAGGGCTGCGTGCCTGTGTCGTACGTCATCGCGCTGACAACGTCATCATTTTACATAAATGTGCGCCGAAACACTGAGAGGTAAACAAACGACGACATGGACGTCGTTGAGTTGAACATTAGCATTGTCGTTGCGTGCATTGCAATGTTGTCTCTTTTGATAAGCACACAAACTCGGCACAGATTGGAAAATGTCCGAGCACTAATGCAGCGAAGGAGGATGGAATTTTTTGGCGAGTCTGAAGGGAGCCGAAGAAGCTACAGACGAAGCCTGACAGGCGGCACAGTGACAAAATCAGGATGTGACAGGAAAGTCGCGTGAAACCTGAGATGACGCGGGTTGCCTTTTTCACACTGCAGGCGAGCCGAGCTGAGCTTGGCGAGTTGGTCGACACGGGTCAAAATGCCGAGTCAACCCCATCAGAGTGCCCAAATTCCTGTGTTGACCCACGTTTTTGGTGCAGTGTGAATGGGGCTTAAGAGGCAGGACGTGGACTGAAGCTGCTTGTGTGTTATAGTGTCCTTCACGCTGACTCATCTGTCAAATCTGTGCACCAGTAGTGTGTGCGAGTGTACCTCCTGTAGGGGGCTCAGGGAGGAGTTGTGGCGGCTGAAGTCGAGGCGGCGGTGGGCTACGCTGAGAGCAGGCAGGTGTCGCAGAGCCAAATCCTCGGGCAGCAGCAGACTCTGGACCAAACTGGGATGCTCACATTCATTTAACAGTTCTGTCACCTCAGGGTTCAGACCGAGCTCTGAAATACAAACACGGAAAAATATAACTAAGACGTGCACTCAGAGAACATTAGTAGGGACACACAAACACAAACACACACACACACACTATAAGGATATAAAATTCCAGGTAAGTGTTAGTGCCTTTTATGAGACACTGTTTTTTAAATGTTTTTTTTACGTTCCATTTTATGTGATATTCCAAATCATCTTATCACTGTGTTAATCCCACTACAACAGGACTGAAAATCCATGTTGGATTTTCACGTTAGGGTCTAACACGTTTAGCTTGGTCTAATTTAAACTAGGTCGGTCTGACTTCTCTGGCATGTACACACTGCAACAGCCCCATAATCATGTTCTGCACAGGTTCTGAAGGATCCACTGCTGTGTTTAACCAGAAAAACAAGCAGCATAAAGCAGAGGAAGCTACAACATGGCGGGCATAACAATGGTGAAAACGAAGCATTTCTGGACAGAGTGGCAAATTTTATGCTGTCTGAGTCTGGGGAGTTTTCTGTTTTTGCTTAAATTCGTCATTCAAACGCAGCCTGATTGGCACCGAATTACATGATTTGTTATGCGACAAAGTTGAACCGAGTGGAACGAGCTGCAAAGGGGCATAACACCACTTACTGTTCTGAAGGTGCACAAGCATCAAAGACTAAATTGATTATTTCCATGTGCTGTGGGACAATGACAGTAATCCTCATGGAACTGTAGCTCAGCTGTGATTTTGCATGTAAACCCACTTAGTCGGAGATCATCATCTGAAGACTGCATGGAATATTTTTCTGGACACGTTCTTTTTTCTTTGGGTTTCATCTCGCTGAATTTTTTTGTATTTTGAGGTGACAAAATTTAAATATTTTATCGCACACTGCTGTCTACAGCCACATCATGTGCCTACACAGTGCAGTCTATCCATATCTCACCAGCCTCCAGCATCTTGCTGCCATCTGGTAGCAGGTTGAGCAGCACAGACAGTCGGTTCCACAGGCTCTGAGAACTCTGCAGGCAAAAGAGCAGATGAGAATTTGTTAAAAATGCTTCGACAAAGGGGGACGTTTCATAGACCAAACCAGAATATCTTTCCCCTCACCTGTGCACACATGAGGATGATGTCTGTGTTGGTCCTTAGCCAGTCAATGAAGACCTTCACCACCTGGATTAACCCCTGATTGGTCAGAATCTCTAGCTTCTCTAACAGCGTTTTCTCACTGTGTACTGATGGAGTACTGTGTTGGCTGCCTTCTGAATCAGAGTCCAAGTCTTGGGGAGAAGGAATTGCAAAAATTAAATACGAGGGAGAAGTAAGTGTTCAATTAAAAAAAAAAAATGCTCAAAACAATTGAAAAAACAAAACAAAACAAATGTAGATGTTAAAAAGCAGACAGCACGTTACCATTTTCATTTGTTCCATTCGCAGTGCTCGAGTTCATGTCGCAGGGGGAGTCCCCAGGAATCGGGGGTGTCTCTTGGGAGGGAGGAGCAGATGCGTCAGGAGGGGTGGGAATACTTGAGGAGGAGGAGGAGGCTTGAGGTCTCAGCAGCATGTTGCTGAAGGTGGGCGCCAGGCGGAAGCAGCGCTTAGCCTGAAAGAGCTGAGACGACATGGCTTGGAGGTTGCTGCTGATGCTGGGGTCGCTGGGCATGAGGGGTCCATTGGTGGTTGGAGGGCTGTCACCGCCATCCCTCTCGCCTCCTTCGTCCTTGGGCTGGTCTTCGTCCTCCTCTTCATCCTGGTGCTCCCGGGTCTGCCCCTCCAGGTTGTCTGAGTTTTCTGTGTCGTCCATGTCCTCCAAGTCTGAGCGAGACTCCTGGCTGTTCATGTCTGAGTCTGTCTCCACATCAAAAGCCGTCCCTCCTTCCTCTTCCTCTTCCTCTGAGCCACTCCCCCAGCTGCCCTCCTCACCTAAGGGGTCAGCCTTCGTCTCCTCCCGGAGAGAGGAAGGATTGGGTAACGTTCCAGTTGAGGCAGCGCCTGTTGAATCAGCCCGGCCCCTCCTCTCGTCGTCATCATCTTCATCATCCTCGCTCTCAAAACCTTCACTCAAGTCGCTTTCATCCTCTCCTCGATCATCCTTGTGGGCGCAGCGGCGTCTGCGGAGTCGAGAGAGGCGGGTGTACTTCTTCTTCTGCCTCTGTTTTTCTTCCTCCATCTTGCGCTCTTCTTCAGTGCTACTCTGCTTTTTAGCTCCAACCCTGTCGCAGTCACCTTCGTCTTTCTCCTCCTCTTCTTCCTCCTCCTGCTCTAGGGAGCCATTCTGGAGAGGCCGCACATCAGAGCCTTCTGCCAGTGGAGCTGACAAATCCCTCATCTCTAGGTCATCTAGATGAGAGCAAACATAATTCACTGCCTTGGGATTTCCTTTGAACTCTTTCACTGAATTCATCTCATACCAAAACAGATGCTGGTGAAAGCAACAGAGTGAAGGAGTGTTCAAACTTCTAATTGCTCTTAACAGCAGCCGAATTTCACTTTACTAGAAAACCTTCACATGCTGCTGACGTTTTCCCAGGTGATGTTCACTTGAAACCGCAAAGACCAGAACATAAATGACAACAGATGCTGCTGATGTGGGTAAATTGAGACTGACACATTAATGTATCCTAGTGGCGACGTTTCTTCTGCTGTGCAGACTTGTGAGGATTCTTTCAGCACTGAAATGTTTTTTTGGGGGGGATTTTGTCTTTTTTAAATTTAGAAAGCTCCTCTCACCTGTTGCGTCAGTGTGAAGTGGAGGCACCTGGCTCTCTGTTTCCTCCAGTTCAGCCTGCAGCCGGATGTTGACGTGGTTCACCAGATGGGAGAACAGGGCCAGAGTGAAAGCTATGGATGCACTATACTGCTTTGATCCTAAAACAAAAAAACACACCCATTTTGGTTCAAAATTTTGTTTGAAAATGTACATTTCTGTTGCGTATGTTACGTCTTTGCCAGATGCAAACAGACCTCCTCTCTTCAGGCTGTGCACCACCATCAGACACGTGACCACCATCTTGAAAATGAGCGTGTCAGGCAGTACAGGGCAGGAGCTGTCAGCGTGCTGCTGCTGCTGCTCCTCCTCTTCCTCGCTGGGGGAGTGGTGAGCGCTGCCATGTGTTGGGGGCGGCAGGTAGAAGAGCACCAGGTTGAAGTCCTCCAGCACTGACTGGCAGAGGGACGTCAGCTCCGTCTCCATCAGACTTAACAGATACAGAGACGGATCAACACAACAGGAGGAAGAATACAGGCGACAGGCCGTCATTTTCACAGAGGAAAAACATCCATCACAACTGGTTAGTGAGAGCACACAGAATGACCAGCAGTAGTGACACTTATTCAACAAAATATCTGACTTGGCGTTAGAGAAGATCAGGAGTGTCAAGTTAACTTCAGATGGCACCAAAACAAAACTTAAAAAAACGAATCACCACATCCAAGTTCTATTTTTCTGCGTTGTATGGCTGTCAGAAGGAGTTTGACCACCGAAACTATTTTAGGTCATTTTATTTCTCGATGGATGTTAAATGGCATGTGTGGGCAACTCGAGGGGCTGCAGCACAGGTGCGGTGTGTGTGTGTGTTGTGACATTGTCCAGCAGAAGACCTTTTTGTACAGAAAGATTAAACTGAAAATGACTAAAGCATAAATATAAGAATGTTTGTGGACTCTTAACCAACTGATACCTGTAAGGATGACAGCTCACTGTGTTTTTAGAGGAGCAGAGCCACACTCACCTGTTCTTGGGCTGCAGCAGGCTCTGGAGGTACATGAAGCTCACTAGCAGGCGCTTAATATCTTTTGATCTGCAGAAAACAGGTCAGGGGAAAAGGATGAAAAATTAGAGATCGCAGAGATCAAGATTTTCTTTCAAAACTCTGCTCTAATTTTGCGCTGAAAAACCAACAGTGGCCTCACCAACAAGTTAACACAGCGGGACTCCAACATTCACGCATTCAATACCACTAAAATCTAATTTCCTTTTCAGGGGAACATCAACTTAAACTACATTGAAGATGTCGGGTGCATTCCTCGGATGAGAGGGCTTAAATAACAATGATGAAATCTTTGTCAAATTCACACAGTATCAAATTGTCACTTATTAGAAAAATGACTCATGTCCTCACATCTGCTTCAGAGAACTGTCAACCTGTCTTACACTGACACAATGACATTTTCTCAATTGTAACTTCAATGAATTCAACAAAATTTGCGGACTTTATCTTCATTTGACGTTTGAGGAAGCTGTTTTGGTCTCTGAAAACGACCGCAACCAGCTTACACTAGTAGGACACTCCTCAGGTCGATGCCCCTCATTTTCATTGTAATTTTTCTCTTCTGGATGAATTTTAAATCAGGTTCCTTTCATCAAAATCCCCCAAATTTCCCAAAAACCAATGCTTAAATATTCTGAGAGTAAATGCTTAAAAACATCCAAAACAACAGGTGAGAACATGAGCATATTCATTGCAAATGTAAAGCCCAAAGACAAAACTGCTAAAACAAGAACTGACTGAAAGACCCGGCATTCCAAAACTCTCTCACTGCAGTGATGCAGCAGGCTGTTGGTAACCCTCAAAGAACAACAACCGTTTCCTCCTATTTTTCACAGATTTTCTTTCAACTGCAGAAATGTTCCTGATCTAGAGTAGACGAGATGTTCGCAGTTATCCGCGTCCCACCGGGTCCACGGTGTCCGTCCACTCTTACCTCTGGCGAGACGGAGAAAGCTTCTTTATTTCCTGTTTCTTGACTTGGTGGTACATCTTGGCAGCTTTGTCAAACAGGCGCTTCAGGTTGCCATAGGCCCCCTCAAACGGAGTCTCTGATTGGATACTGACACAAAAGACATTTACGTTAGGAACTGTAATTGATCAGATCTGGATTACATCCCACTTGAGGATGCGGAGCAGCTTTTCTCACCAGCGTAGGTAGTAATAGGTTGCTTCAACATTGTAGAACTTGCTCCCTGCCAGTGTGCCCAGTTGGTTAAAAGGCATTCCTGCACACAGGAGGGTGAAGAGGGGTGTGAACAGGCTGCATTTCCCTGAGCTACAGTCAGATTAGATTCACTGCCGACGTACAGAATCGTACAGATGACACACACAAAGGTGCTTCAGTGTGAAAGCTAAGGATCATCGGGAGTCAAATAACAAGCATCATTAAAGACTAACCTTTAACATTCTACCTGTAACATTTTTTTTTAATAACACAAGACAAACTTACAAATGATATCTGACATTTTGATGCACTTGTGTCAAGATAGCGGTTGCATCCAGAAAACTTGAAAGCACAAAACCCTCTCTTAGTGTTCGTAAAAACCGGATTCAACGTTTGTATTTCTGTTCCAACGACTGGAGGAATCGCATTTGAATGCAACTCTTTTCTCCTGCCACTAAAAAGAAATTTTACCAGGTGACCACATGTTCTTAAGCTGTCACTCACCTACGTGTGGCATGACAGACAGAGCCTGATGGTAAAACCTCTCTGCGAGCTGCTCAGCCTCCACGCCAGCCAGCTCATTCTGATACCGCGCTGCAGAGCACATCAACACATTAGCAATTCTTAGAAAAAAACAGATAATTAATTCATAAATTCATCAGCTGCTTATTCAGTTGAAGTATGAAAAACATCTCTGAATAAGAGCAGTCTAATCCAACAGCCAGCACGCGCACACACAGGGCATCGTAGAAGCTGCGTAAAAGGAAGTATGACATGTACATTCTATTGTTCTGTTATTACCGAGATCTCCTAGGTAGACAAGACAGCGATGACAAGCCATCTGTGCCCACTCCATCTCCTTGGGGGTGGCTGACACTGGTTTCTTTCGGCCTGCAAAGAACATTAAACAATGCCTATTATTCAAATCCGAGGCTTTTATCGATGCACTTACCCAAAATGACAATCACAGATATTACACAAGATGTGATTTTACTTAACGTTGTATCACTTTATAATGTGGTTCAGAGAAAGTATTACATTCTCTCTGACTTTGGTTCTGCAACGTCCACTAAAGCTGATGTCAGGAGGAAGTTCGCTCTCTCGACTTTGATCTCATCTAAAGTGCCTGGAAGGGTTCTTAATCCCTCACATGCTCAGATCTACTTCTGCTTGAGTCAATGGCAAAGTAACAAATGGAAGGACTAGAAAGGATTATTTGTTTACATGAGCTGAAGCATGAACTGCTTAATAAAAAGACAAAAAGACTACAAATGTAAGATGGGAGGAGCCTGAGGAGGCTTCAGGGGCCACGGTACAAAACTCAGGTCAAGTGATCTGCCACGCCAGCAGAGTTCGCACGCATTTATACCAAAACATTTCCATGTGTGAGGCAAATTTTCATGACCTCCACAACATCTGTTAACTCATAAAAAATAAACAGAAAAATCTGTGTCAAAATGCCCCTGCAAATATTTGACAGATGCTGAAGTAAATCAATATGAAACAAAAGACTTTTCTCAGCCATACTCAAAAATGTATGCAGCAAGTTTCCATGACTTTTCCTGAAATTCATTCATTCATTCCGTCAACGTTTCATGTTTTGAACCTGTTGTAAGTGATGCAGAAACTGAGGGAATTTACACCGTGGCATGCTGTCAGTGCGCACATGGAAACTGCTCAACAGACATGGCGTGACAAGATGGTTCCTGTTGTGAAGCTGCACAGACAGAAGCACCAACAAAAGCATGCAAATTGTTGCAATCATGTAAATGATTCACAGAGTGAAAGCTTGGAATGTGTGTTTTTACTTTCACCAGTGTGTGTGTCTGCAGGCGTCCATGTCAGCAGATCGGTTCTCTCGTTTCCTCTGACATATAACATGCTAGTACAAAAGGTCCGAACACACTGCAGGCACCTGACTCACTTCGAAACACACCCGCTGATTTAAATTACAGGACAAATTAAAGTTTCAATGCCAGTCAAACTGCCTTGACGCCTCTTGGTGCTCGTGTCCACCACCGCTTCTACAGTTGCAATATAACATCAGCAGGGTGCAGCAGCTGTTGCTTTAACCTCCTGCACCAGCTGGATAGTGCAGCTGAGAGAGAGAGAGAGAGAGAAAGAGAGAGAGAGAAAGAGAGAGAGAGTGTGTGTGTGTGTGTGTGCGCGCACGCGTGTGAGAGAAAGAGTTTTCTCTGAAGCAGGATATACATGTTCTCTAGCTGTTTACATCACCATCACATTTGACTGCAAGATCAAGCACTCATGGACAGGCTCTGACTATTTCAGACATGGATGCCTGCTGTGGGCCACAGGTGTGTCATGTGTCCGGGCCTTTAGTCTTGAAGGGTCCAAACAGGCAGGCAGCATCAAAATTGATGGATTTTCATATCAGTAATAAAATGTCTGGCCTTTATTAAAACGCGCTTCACTGTTCTGAATGTGTGTGTGAGGTTGTGTTTCTGTCATTTCTGACCGATGAGCGGGTCTGTGACGTGGGTCCAGTCGATGCAGTCCTGCAGCTCCAGCTGGTAATGGGACTGGATGTAGAGCAGCAGGTGCTGATAGAATCCCACGCCCGCAATCAAGTGTGTGCGGTAGGCACACTCCAGAGCGCTGCGACTGTGGATGTGCTAGAGAGGAGAAAAGAAGTGAGGAGCCGAGGCGTTAGCTTGATGTTTGCTCGTGTAGAGCTCAGCACCCATCTTGGAAAATGTTTCATCTTTCATTCTACATCAGAGAGGACGACAAGTGAAACATCTTCAAGAAGCGGAAGCGAGTCCAGCTCTGGGTACATAAGTATCAGAATCACACGCTCATAACGATGACGCAGGGGAACAGAGTGGCATTTTTGGGGGGGGGAGTTCCACTGGGACCACCTGTGCGTGACTTGTATACATTAGTCTTACTATGTAAACCAGGTTCCATGCCAGTGACCACTAAATGCCAGACATTGTGGTACACTAACCTCTATGTGGCAGCCCGGATGCTAAGGCAAATCATCTAAGTAAAGAGAAACGGGTGTGCTAACGTGCACAGACTCGGTTTGCTGCAGTCACCTTCTTGTTGGTCTTGATGACCTGGATGACCTCATAGTAGACCTTCCTCCAGAGAAGCTCCTCCGCCTTACGACCGTAGTCGACAGGGTGGAGAAACATCAGTTTCACACAAAGCTCCCGCAACCTGAAAAAACACATCCACACAAAAGGCAAACCGCTCAGCTCGCAGATTTAGACTCGACACAAACACACATCTGTTCATTTGTCTTCAACATGTCAAACCGTCTTTATAGTTGAACCAGAAAAGGGAGGTGGTTTAATCAATCACAACAATTCAAATGATCAATCACATTAATCATTTTAAAGCCACCAGATGTACCACCTCTCAGCTCTGTGCCTCCACTGATGCTGCAGGAGCCATGTTTGTAGAAAAATGCTGTCAGCGCTTAACGATGACCAGAAGAATCTTCTACCAGATTATTATGCCGTCACACTGAAGCTGGTGATGCTTGGTACACGTTTACGGAACATTTTGTCACCATCAGTGTGTGAACTCTACAGTGACCTTGACATGTGAGCGCTAAAATCACATTCCCAACAAATTTTTGAAAACATTCTCCCGAGCTTCTGCTTGGATATTGCATTAATTAGAACGACGACGCCCACAAGGAGGCAGAAAACGTATTCAAAATTCCTGGTTCCGGCTTCTTAAACGTGAACATTTGCGGCTCGCCTCTGTCGCCTATACAATTCAAATACTCGACAGTTAATTGAAGAACGAACGAGATGAATTTGTCCAAAGGTTCAGGACAGTGCTGAAGTTTTCTGACCCCCCCCCCCCCCCCCCCACACACACACACACACACACACACACACACACACCTTTTGACATTTTGGACTGAAAAAAGAAAAAAACCTGACAAAATGATTCATCACATCATTAATCTGCAGATGAGTCAACAATGAACTTATTCATTAGTTGCATTATGAACGCTACACGAGTGACAACTGATGACAATCATGGTTCAACTGAACCAACACAAGTATTTGCAGCAATTATTCACTGTGTGAGTCACAAGCCAGAGTTCTGCACCAAATGACTGTAAAATCTGAGCCACTTCAGCCAGTAACACAACAGTCTGAATACAGCGGGGCAACTGGGGGACGTCAATGCTCCGACTCTTCCTTCATGTCTCTCTAGACAATCAACTTCCTCTTTATCAGTTCCAGCTTTTCATCTGTTCCATCTACAATCCTGCACATGCATTTATTTCTCATCGTCGCTCCTTTGAAGAAACGCTTCTTGGTGTTTCTACATTGCCAGAGAGGAAAATAAAATACAACAGTCGACAACAATGACCGTCTTACCTTGCACTTAGGTACACTTATCACATTCACAATACAAGAGTGCGACTGTGCTCAGTCACACTAAGTGTTGGTTTCTATTACTAGTGGATGCCTCTAAATATGGGAGTAAGATTATCTCCAGATACACAGTGGCTGTAATATTATCTGATCGTCACATCGGAGGTGGACAGAAATGCCTAGATATGGACCTGACATCAAACACGTGTATTCCGATTATAAAGAAGACTGTTGAGTCATCCTTTTTGTCTGCAAGAAGACAGGCAACGCTAACGAGCACAAGATCGTATCCTGTCCTGTTGTTCTACCCACCGCCGAAGAGACGTGACACGTCTCTTCCTCACGGTTAGTTTCAACTTCCTTTTTCTAATTTGAAGCTTTTGTGGTTCTCGTATACAGAGCAGGCCGCGAAGATTCCCCTGTCATCCAGGACATGTAAACACAAAAGGGTTAAATCAGAAGCAACTGGACGTATTGGCTCTTCTTTCAACCCGGCTGGATGTGTCCATCATGCAAATAAGCACCGCAGTCTGGAGCGTCAGCAGCACAACTCAGCAGATTCTCATTTGTTTGGACAGTGCTGATATCTCTCTCTGATAAAATCAGAGGATGAGACTGAATTGATTCGATGTGCTTCTAACGCAGAACACCAACTGGACCTTGACATCATACAGACATGAACACATGCGACTTCAAAATGATGTCCATTGACAACAGCTCTGAGTGCTGGCAAGAAGCTCCCCATTCATCATCACACAGGGTCAGAGTCTCATCACGCGTATCATAATCATAAAAATTTCATAAAAATGACAATCAGTGCGCTCATACAAAGTCAACAGACAAAAGCATTCACAAGACACAGAGACACTGATAGCGCAGTTTCTCTTTGAGGAGAGACCAATTACATATGACGAACAAATCAATTACCTCATTTATACATGTATTCCAATTGTTGTCTAGTATGTATTTAGATGTGTACTGTCCATGTGTATGGAAATATAACATGTAAATGTAATCAATTTGCTACAGACATCGCGTTATACCAATAACTGACAAATCAAAAATTATACATTCAAAATTTCCATTCAAATATATTCCAATAACTGAATTACAGCAATTATACATGGGCCACTCCACGACTTTATCACTACATATGTTTGATATGACATTGATTCTAGGGGCTAGAATGTCAATACACACACACGCGCATACACAAACACACACACACACACACAGGAGCCAGCAGGACCTACTTGTTGCGGAGGCTGATATTCTCCGGCTTGAAGACTTCTCTATAGGATGCTTTGCTACCGATGATGACATCCAGCTTGTGAACAGACTCCACCACAGCCCTGGATGGTGTTGGACAGTGGAGAATATTAGCAGGCACTAAATTAGTAACCCAAGTCCTTACAGTTTCATTTCTCTGACACAAACACAATGACTACACATGCTAACCCACACTGTTTAGCCGAGAGCGTTTGAGCTCAGTTTGCAGGTGTCAAGAATGCAGGAATGTGAGGCTCCTCAGTGTCGTGACAACAGTCTGTCTGAGGGAAACCATGGACTCATTCTTGTAAACACTGACCGGCTCAAGCTCAACAAGCCGACACAATAACGTCCAATTAGCACCTCTGTTAGCTGGGCAAAACGGCCTCAGTACCTGTAAAGCCGCTTGATGAGAAGGACTTTCGCCTCTGGCTCACTGTCCTGCCCCGGTCCGCTCATGTTAGCGACGTCACAGGTGTTTGATCCAACGCGCCAGCGTTTAGTCACCGTCTCCTTCAGACCCCCCGACACACAGTTGTCACGGCTACTCGGGTTTGTTCCCCGGCAGTGACAACCGTGTTGATAGCCAGTTAGCACTAGCCTCCGAGGTGGCGTTCACTTTCCTCCCTGTTCCTCCGAATCTCTTTCGTTTCGTCTGTCCTTTGGCAAGGCCCCCCTCTACCCATCCGCTCCGAACACCGGGTGGGAGGGGTGCCCGGTAATTTACTCTCTTCCTGGTCAGCTACAACGGCCTGATATGCTCCTTGTGTTGATCTCCATTCCAGCCATTGCTACGAGGGCGGCCATTCTTCCTATCAGGCAGCGACCGCCTGAATACCGCGAGAATACAAAGCAAACACGAGATTACACTACGGGTTGCCAGATCAGAGTAGTAAATCCGTTATGTTTTGTTCGAAACATATCCTTCTCCAAGGAGTTGTGACATGCATAAACTATCCATCCATCCAGTCTACCACTTATCCTGTCAAGCGTCGCGGGAGCTGGGGGTGGAGCCTATTCCAGCAGCCATCGGGGGGAGGGAGTTGGGGTTCACCCTGGAGGGGTCACCAGTCCATGGCAGGGCCAACACATAGAGACAGACAACCATACACACTCACAGCCACGCCTACGGTCAATTTAGAGTCTGGATTAACCTGGTCCTCTCTTGATGTCTTTGGACTGTGGGAGGAAGCTGGAGTACCAGAGAGAAACCCATGCAGGCACAGGGAGAACATGGAGACTCCACACAGAAAGATCCCGTGTTCCAGCCGGGGCTTGAACTCTTAACCTTCTTGCTGTGAGTGACAGTGCTGACCACTGCACTCCCAGGCCACCTCCATTTCCATTTTACATATTTCTATTTTGTATCTTGACTTGATTTTTTTTTGTACTTGAATGGGAGCAACTGCAGAACTGTAACTCTCCCAACAATAAAGAACTTCTGATTCTGTGTGACATCAGATTACTTACATATGACATTTACATATAAATTTGCCTGTATTTCACTATTTCTTTTCATGCGCTCCTAAAATAATTAAAAATACTCAATTCCTTCCTTGAAAGTAGCAAATCTGGGCCAAATCTTGAAAGGACGCACGGACAGAGGGACACACACACACACAGGGCCCAGTTTAGGCTCTAATGGGGTTTGTATGTGGGTCTTTGTAATAAAATGTAGATCATAATCTCACATAACATTTTCACTGTTTTGGCTATGACCACATTGCATCTATTTTTGTAATTTAATTGAGTTTTAGACTCCCAACTTTACAGCTTTGACAATATTTTTCGATGAGAACTTATTCATACACTTTCCCTTCACTGCAGCACAGGAATACTGAGGAATACTTTTGTCAAATCCTGCCGAGGGACCTATTCGGTTACATTTAACTAAACAAAAATATTCCCACCAGTATCTGATGGTACAGTGCTGACCACTACAAATAGCTTTCATATAATGGTAGTTTACCCACAAGATGTCAAGCGCCGGAGACTGGATCCATGTACACACAACCTGGCAAATACAGACATAAATTACGATGACATGTAACATACCTTTAGAGGTCAGCAGTGAAACAGCCTGACACTTTAGCGTGCGAGCTAACTGGTCCAGGAGATTCGAAACACCACGTGAGGACAAATACACAGAACTTTTTGCTGGACTTGATTTTGTTAGCTGATTGGTGATCGGGGTTACACAAACATGAGGGTAAATCAACATTTTTAATCAACAAACTCCTCATACCGGCTCAAAACAAACTAACGAAATACACAGAGGACATTTTAGAGGCGGTGCTCATTTGGAACACCACCCGATTTGAAAAATATAAAGATATATAAAATATTCTGTCCATCTAAGCGGCTTGCAAAGT
Source organism: Aulostomus chinensis (assembly GCF_037954235.1). Classification (NCBI taxonomy): domain Eukaryota; kingdom Metazoa; phylum Chordata; class Actinopteri; order Syngnathiformes; family Aulostomidae; genus Aulostomus; species Aulostomus chinensis. The sequence continues at coordinate 4,589,646 of NC_141330.1, read as the reverse complement.
CTTGAAATGTCTCAAGACAACCTTCTGAGTCTTAAACAACATGTGCGGCAGAACTTAGAGCTTTAGAGCACATAAGTAGTTCCAGAATTAACTTCATATCATGCAAATCAAGCCCTTACAAAGACCACCCACACTTTAGTTTTTCTGATGAAGCCTCTTCTCTGTACTGCAACTATGATTGCCATCAACCACTTTTTTTTTCTTGATTTTTGGAGTTCTGCACCCAAATAAGTTACAAAAACTTGAACATCTCTCCTTTGATTGTTTCTGTGCACAGCTTCACCTGGGATGAACCTGAGGTCCAATCAGCCCGAGTAAATTAAATCACCTGTGAGCCAGACTTCATCCAAATTACACATGAAGGACGACTCAGTCTTCCATGAAGGACTAATTCCTCCTTATTTTGCATCCTTGTTCTTGACGTTCACCTTTTGTGTGTGTGTGTGTGTGTGTGTGTGTGTGTGTGTGTGTCCCTTACGCTTGTTAGCTGTGTTTGGGGTTGATGGGGAAATTGCAGCAGAGTTAATTGGCATGCTCATTCACCTCATTTCCTTCCTGTCTGGCCCCACACCATCAACTTTCTTTTAAATCATGTCACAGTTTCCAAACAATGTTTTGTATTCTTCCCATCAGACAGTGACCAAAGCCACTAAACTGTTGCAATTCTCCAAATGGCCAATGGATGTCAATGAAGATCACTAAGTTAAAGTTCCCTTTAAACGCTCCTTCATTTCATTTACATCCATTACTGCGGGATATATTGTTATGGCCCATGATGACGGAGGGACTTATGGAAAGATACAAGTCCATATGAGGTTCCTTGAGAAGTTAAGTCGGTTTTAGGTGCACAGTTGATCAATTTTTGATGGTTTTGAAGGTTTTCAGGGGATCAAAAGTGATGAGACGATGATCTAAATACTTAAGAAGGTGTATGTTTTTTCCATAATACAGGAGAAGAAAACATTATACATCTTCTGCTCATCGTAAACCTGACAGAACAACGATCAGGGTGTATTTGATGCTCAGGTCCAGAGCTGCGGACACAGCATGAACCTTTTATTTCTCCTCCATTGTGCCATTTTTTTTCCCCTGCTTCGTCCAAAGCTCTGAAGTTGCCAACCCACTAAGGAACTGCAGGCGATTAAGTGCAGGAGGATGAGGTTAATTACAAGCTTGCTATATTCAGTCGAGTCTCCAGCTCCCAGATCCTGCCTCTCATCCTCACCCTCAGCACATAAACTGGAAGGAGAGAGAGGAAACGATGCGGTCTGCTCAACCAAAATGAAGAACCGCAGTCCTGAGGAGCAGAACATTGTGTGGATGATACGGACAAGCAAAGTCCGGACTTACCTGGCAGATCCATCAGCAAAATAAGAGACTTTTAAGGTGTCGACAGTGGAAGATCAACAAAGTAAACCATTTTCAAACTCATTTGGTTTAATGCATTTATTTTCAGTTTGTATTCCTTCACATATCCTGAGCTATTTAGTTGATTAAATACTTGATCATTAGAAAAATAACCCTCGAGCATTTTTCCTCAACAAACTCATGATCTAACATTTATTTATGCCCTATAAGAGAGGCCTGGATCTGCAATCAGTTTTCCCAACGTGCAATCTGAGATAATTATCTTGTTATCTCAAGATAATTGCCATTATCTCCTGATGATAATTTAGTTGTCCTGTTATATCCACATATTAAGTTTATCATCTTGAGTTAATATCCAATCGGGTGCATTATCTTGCTATCAGGAGATAACAAGCGTTGTTATTTTGTGATAGCAAGATAATATTCCATTATCACCACATGACGGGATAAACCAACCAGCTGCAAGTTTGAACGTCCGTGGCTTCCACGGATGCTTGATTCTAAACTGAGAAGATTTTCTGCATCTCTTTATCCATCCGTCCATTTTCTACACTGCTCATCTGTTAAGGGTCAAGGGTGGCTGGAGCCAATCCCAGCTGACATTGGGTGAGAGGCGGGGTTCACCCTGGACGGGTCACCAGTCCGTCTCAGGGCCATCAGGAGCAATCAGGGGTTCAGTATCTTGCTCAAGGATACTTCTACATGGTAACCCGGGGAAGTGAGGATCGAACCAGCGACCCTTCGGTTGCTAGATGGCCACTCTACCTCTGGGCCGTGCCGCTGCATCTGTTTAATTAGGGCCTGAGCCTGAAGGTACTTCAGGCGAAGACCCTATTATGTTTGTTTGCTACTATTTCCTCTTTTATCTTTTGGGTCCATCCATCCATTGTCTTCCGCTTACTCCTGTTAAGAGTCGTGGGGGGGTGGAGCCTATCCCAGCGTCTACGGGCGAGAGGCAGGGTTCACCCTGGACAGGTCACCAGTCCATCGCAGGGCCAACACATAGAGACAAACAACCATTCACACTCACAGTCACACCTACGGTCAATTTAGAGTATCAATCAGCCTCGTCCCCTCTTGATGTCTTTGGACTGTGGGAGGAAGCTGGAGTACCAGAGAGAACCCACACAGGAACAGGGAGAACATGGAGACTCCACACAGAAAGATCCTGTGATGGAGCCGGGACTCGAACCCGGAACCTTCTTGCTGTGAGGCGACGGTGCTGACCACTGCACCACCGTGCCGCCTTATCTTTTGGGTCATTCTTCTAAAAATTAACGTAATTAAAAAAACAACAACTGACAGATGAATCAGTGACTGTGCCCTCACTGCACTTTAACCATTCAGCAACAAACAAACAGATATGCAGTTACAAAGGCATGGCTGGCGATGACATTTTTGTTAATACTAACTAATCCCATAAAAACACGAGTTTGTAGTTCTGTCAGTACTTCATGACTTCAGTACCTTATTTGTGGGTCTCAATTCATTTTTACAATCTGGTATCAAAAGTAAATTTTGCCTTTCGAAAACTCACAAATAGTAAAAGACGTCCCCCCCCCCCCCCCCCCCACATCGCTTCTTTGTGACGCCAGACAGCAAACAAGAGCCAGCCACGTATATGTAGCTCCAAGCTAATGGTGACTCTCAGCCACCAAAGCAGCAAAATCATCCAAAAATGTCAGTTTACAACTCTCGAGAACATCATGCACTTCAGTCCACATCCTTCAGAACCAGATGAGCTGCAGATTGATTTTTAGTTCAAAGCGGTTGTGAAGTACTGAGTACACGGCCGGATAAAGAGGACGTGTTTTGTACTGGACGACGAGCTCGAGAGTTTGTAAACGGACGTGTTTGGACAGTTTTGCTGCGGTTTGTTGTCAGTGGAGAGGTTCCGCCGTTGGCTTCAAGCCACTTCTACATGGCTGAGTCTTTTTTTGCATTCTAGAGTCAGAAAAAAAATTGAAGCAGGAGAGGAAAAAAACAAGCAAAAGGAAGAAACCTGTTTCCTGTGAATATTTGGCAAACCAAACAATAGTCAGCGTATCACAAAAAGAACACACATTTCCACAAATAAGTTAAGAATTTAATTATTTGTTTATTTATTAATTTATTTACGTATTTCTATCTCCAGATTCACCCACCCGAAAAATATAAATTCCGGTGTATTCAAAAAGGGAAAAAAAAAGGAAAAAGAAAAAGGAAAAAAAGGAAACAATGGCATCTTCATCAACCGCATCAAAGGAATCAATCCACAAAATCAAAGTGGCAATAATTATTATCATTATTACAATAATAATTAAATGATCAGAATACCCACATTCATAACAAATCCATATACAACTGCAATACACTCTTCAACACCACTCTTTCAATAATATACACAAAATCCTCAAATTTCTGTCCTGTCAAAACAACAATAGAGGAGTTGGGGGAGGGGAGCTATGGCTTGTCAAGGGGGGTGAAAATGAGCGACCAGTGGAGTTCGTGGTTCCAAGGTTAGTAAGAGTATAAGGGGGAGGCACACTTATTTAGGAAGGACCTATACAAAAACAAGCAATGTTAAGTAATGACAGTATACTTTCATGGAAGGATTTACCACTCTAACCGAATCTTAATAAAAAGGTTAGAAGGCTCCATGAGAGGCAGAATTTGGGGCACAAAATTTCAAGAAATATATAAGGGTTGTCTGAATAAATATATAACTCTGAATGACAACCGCCGCAAACAGATACCTAAAAGTCAGATAAGCAAGAACCAAAAACAGGTCGAGAATTTCAAAGAAACGCAGATGGAGGTTTCTGGAAAAGAAAAGAAAAAAAAAAAGAAAAGAAAAAAAAAAAGAAGAAGAAAAGAACAGAAAAGAAAAAAAGTCTTAGTCTATATATATTTACAAACATTGCTTGGTCACCCAAATCTTAGAAAAGCTTTTCAGTTGGTCAGAAAATGAGTGCAAGCTTATGTGAGCTGTATGAGAGCTTCAAGAACGCGGCGGAGTGACAGACCTTGCGGATATTCTACGTAAGTCTGCACAGAAAGTGCCTCTGGTAGCTGTCATTAATTAAAAACCTTTCCATGCCTCCGTATTGGTAACTTGAGAAGACCTATTCATAGAAAGAGAGAGAAACATTAGAGGAAAAAATAACTGTACACTCTGCATATACAAACAAACCGTATATACACATAGACATACCATATATACACATTTATCCAGTATGTACACAAAGATTTACCCAATACACACACTTATGTACAAACACATTCACTCGTGTCAGCAGGACCTCTAACATATCTCTCTCAGGGCTTCATTTCAGGCGGAAAAGGCGAGGAATTCAACTCAGCTTGGTATCAGTGGCGTCCATCCTTAGAAATAAAATTGGTAGTTTTTACTGGACTGCAGGAAACGTGGTCACACTGAAACCAAGAGTTTCATCCTCTACTCGGTTAAAACTCTACAGACAAGTAGTCGAAGTGGAGTACAAAAAGAAAAAAAAACAAAACAACAACAGCTGAAAGAACGTCCTTATCCGACGGCTTCAACATCGTCCGTAAATGGAGAGCTCCATGGCGATTGTTGTAGGTGAAAAAACTTCTGTCCAAGTTTGTTTGTTCTTGTAAGAGGGCACAGGTATCAGCAACGTGCAAACTATTGTACGGGGAGTAGGTAAAACACACGTTTGTCCCTTTCATCACAGTCCTGCAGGGCGTTTATTGTCTCCACAAGATTGTCTTAGTAAGAAAACATATAAAATGGATTCTTTATGAACTTCCAATAGATAGAAGCATCTATCTATAATCAATAAATAAACATCTGCTCCAGAAGATTTCTGTTGAAGAGTTCTTGTCACATATATGTATATATGTGTGTGTGTGTGTGTGTGTGTGTCACACACACACACACACACACACACACACACATACACACGCAGTAATTGTAAGAATAAGCAGTATCATAGAAATATAAATAATAACATTCTGTCCGCTTTTTCAAAGTCTCCATTGAAGCAGTTTTCTCTTGTCGTATTCGGCTGTGCATATTTAGTTTCCATTAAATCAGAGTCAGAAGGAGAGTCGAACGGAAGAGCTAAAACTACAAAAAAAAAAAAGAAAAAAAAAAAGGAAAAATGGCCGAGGATATTAAAGAGATCAAGAGTCTAAAATGAGCGGTTAAATAATGCTTTCCTACATCGCTGAAGAGAGAAAAGATGAAGGGGGGATCAAATCTGAGTAGACTACCAGAGAGAGAAAGAGAGCGAGAGGGGAGCAGCAGGAGGAGGAGGAGGAGGAGGAGAAATAAATGCTTTAAAAAGTAAATCAAGTTTGAGTGAAATTCTAAGAGAAGTCAAGCACCTTTGAAATACATCTTACCCACGATACACTTCCCCTCTCTCTCATTTTTTGAGAATCGCTCCTTCCTTGGCCTTCCGCGTTCGTCCTGTCTGATTGTTCAGACTGCATAGCTATTGAATTGCTCAGCAGGCCAACAAACGTGTGTCCTGTCATTCTTTCCAAAGTACGAGGCGTCAAACAACATTTTGGGGGAAAAAAAAAAATCCTGTCATCAAATCAGAGAGAGAGGGCTCAAGTATGGCAAAAATTAAAAATTAAAAACCCAGCATTTCCTTACATGGTCCGCTGGGGCTCTGCACCATCCTTTGAGCAAACAGAATGGGACCAATGCCCCAAGTTCTCCCTTTGTCAGCCAATCGCGTCACGAGAGAGGGCTCTGGACATTTGGCCATGCCACCCTGTGGACTGCCGATGGTGCATCAGCCAATTAGGTTCCACACTGTCCTCCATGAAGCTTTGAGAATGGCTAGGGGGAGAAAAAGGGAAGACAGAGAAAAGGGGGAGAGAAAGAGAGTGAGAGAGATAGAGAGAGAGAGAGAGAGAGAGAAGAAACGGGAGGGTGCTTGATCAGGTGCTATTGAAGCATCTCTATCTGGTGGCAGTCCATCCAAAGCTGCACTCATCTCATATCTACAGTGTTCAGCTCTGAGGCAACTGCTTGTTTACCTGAGTCACTGAGGTATTTTCACAGCAATATCAATATCTCAATCACGGATCGGCTCACATCTCTCAAAAGAAACTGATGTTCAAACCCAACCTGAATCCAACATTCATCTCTCTCTCTCTCTCTCTCACACACACACACACACACACACGCACACGCACGCACACACACACACACACACACACACACACACACACACACACACACACACACACACACGATGAAAAATGTAGCCCTACGAGCCGTCTCCAGAGAAGACTAGTCCTTGTGTAGCAGGTATTAGCATTTGGAGGTTCAGCAGTTAGACGTTCACTGGGATGATGAAACTAATTCAACTAATCTGGCCTACAAAGTATCTACAGGAGCCATTTTGACCGTTGCCACGTGTGTGTGTGTGTGTGTGTGTGTGTGTGTGTGTGTGTGTGTGTGTGTGTGTGTGTGCGTGCATGTGAGAGTGTGTGTTTGTGCATGCCTGTGTGGGTGCGCGTGTAAAAATGGCTGACACAAAGCTGATGAAGAAACAACTCCTCTCGGTTCCCTCAAACATGTGTGAAGCTACAGAGACAAAAAAAAAAACCCAACAACAACAACAACAACAAAAAAACAAAAACAAAGAAGAACCCAAAACAAACAAAAACAAATTCATATCCAGACGAACAATACAACAGACAGTTCATATACAAGATGAAGGAAAATGGATACAAACATTTCCAAGACTCAAAGTTGGAGGATTCGTTCCATAAAATCGCATCATACATCACATCTCTGAAGTCACCTGTACAGGAAATAGTCCACTAAAGGTCTTTTAGTTTGGTTCCATGCTGTAATGAAGTGTCAGTCTTTTTCTTATGGGTTTTTTTTTTTTGTTTTGTTTTTTTTGTAACTATTTTGAGATGTACCTTGAAATCATGGAGAGTTAAAAGCATCTGGGGTGCGGTGTGTTTTAGGGGGAGGGTCCGTAAGGCAAAGGTGGATGGCGAACTAGTCTACTGGCCGAAGGATGCTGAGTGTGTTTATCCCAGGCACTTGGTGGCGGGTTTGGCTGATCTAAATGGTTCAAATTATATTATCACACATGTTTTGAGAAGGATCAACTTATAAAGTCGTTAGGTGTCCGAAGACTGAAAATATAAAGGGCCCGTTAATATTGTGAGCAATCATAATTATGCAGTACTTGCAGCTGGGGTGAAATTTGTTGGTGTAAAAAGAATGAGTTTTGTTTTTTTTTCTCTCTGAGAAAAAACAATATGAATAGTGGATCACTCGTGGTGGCTGGAAACAATAAACCGACATTTAATAACAGAAATTTAAAAAAAAAACAAAACAAAAAACAAACATTACATTCATTCATTTCATTTTATCTTCAGATTCCAGCGCTAATTAAAAACAGCCGTTTGAGTTTTAGTCTCAAAGCTGATCCATCAATTTAGTGGCTGCTTTTTAAAAACTGCAAATAAAACCAGAGATTGGAGGAGGGCACCTTTAAAACACAGGAAGTGGAAAACCCCGTTAACCCCATAACAAGACAAGAGGATGCACAAAGAACAGAGACAAGGACAGAAAACATATTGTGGAAGAGGGACATGTCCTGCCGAAGACATACCGCAGAGGAGAGAGAAGACAGTGGGTGAGTCATGGCAGAGGCAGTGCTATGGCAGACAAGGACATTTGACTTGGAAAATGGCACCATTTGTTTCTGTTTAGCACCAGTTTGTCACAAATCGGTTCTGATATTGAGAAGAGAAAAACTCCACAAGCTCAGTCCAAAAACAAGAAGTCCCTTAGATTGGAAAAACAAAAACAACAACAACAACAACAACAACAACAACAACAACGGAGAAGAAGAAGACGTTTCCATCCATTCAAGCCTCTACGATGATTTGGTGTCTTTGAATCTTATCTTCAGGATCATTTCTCTAACTAGCAAAGCGGGAAAACCCTGTTTAAAAACACTCAAAGGCACTAAGAAAGCCAGACTACACTTCTACCACATCTCAACAATTGCAGCCTGGCGTGTTCACGAGAATTATTGAACCTACATCCATGGGAGTCAAGGATACTATAAACTAGCGTATAGCACTTATTTGCTAATGGCTACTATGACGTCTACGTAGACATTCTATAGTGTTTGTTTCCTTATTGTTTCTCATGAAGCCCCAGACAGGCTATGAGTTCACGGAGCAGATGTTCACATACGCCAATGGTCGGTCGCTCAAATGCCCGACGCATTCAAACAGCTGCGATAGAGTATCATTATCTTGTCCTGCAAGACTGATACTGGCTGAGGCTCCGCGTGAGCATCAAGAGTTGTGGAGCCCTTTGTGTGAAATGCACTGTGCAGTAGCTGAATGAGCGCTAGCCGCCTCCTGCACGCGTTTCTTCTCTCTCTCTCTCTCTCTCTCTCTCTCTCTCTCTCTCTCTCTCTTTCTCTCGCCAGCAGGAAAGTTACGGCGAATTCTTTAAAGACAGATTTGGGTTTGTGTCATCTCTCTCTGATTTGGCTCAGCGTTGTGTTTGACCTACTCCCCCTTCCTCTGCTATGCCTGCGGTTGCTGTTGCCGTGGTTCCAGTTGCCTGTGAAGTTGTCATGGGGGAGGACGTTTGGTTGCCACGGAGCTCTCCATTCTGACTAGGATGTTGATGAGGAGTGGGTAGAGAGGGAGGGTCTATGGTTTGGGGGAGGACTCCATTGTGGGGACAGCTGTCAGAGGAAATGCCCAAGGAAGAGACTCTGAGGCCTTGATCGTTGGTTAGCGTTGGTCCTCCTCCGCCTCCACCACCTCCCCCTCCACCTTCAGTTTTCACACCGGGGTCTGCAGAACCCAGGGAGGAAAGCTGGTTCTCCTAGCGAGATAGAGAGAGAGGGGAGGGGGGAGGGGAGGGGAGGAGTGGGAGCAGGAAGAGATGGTGGTAGGAGAGAAGCCATTCAATGAATGATGGGAGCGATGTGAAGAGTTGTAAAGGAGATGTCCAATCAAGGCAGATAATGTGAAATGTAGAAGGAAGAAAATTCACGTTGACGTGATAAAGATGGGAAGAGGACAGGGAGGCAAAAAAAGCACCAGAAAACGGTGTGATTGAATTGAAGAGGAAAACATCAACAGAGAAAAACAGACAAAAAAACAAGTTGGAATGAGCACATGAAAAATCCATGGAAGGAGCAACGTAAAAGACGCATGAAAAGGGATCGAAAGAACCAGAGAGAGAGAGAGAGAGAGAGAGAGAGAGACAGAGAGAGGAGAGAAAGAGTTACAAAGTTGATGCATGATGTACACCAATAGACATGGCAGCACAGGAGAGGGGAGACAGGGAAAGAAGGGATGAAGGGGAATTAAAACTCTTGACGTCAAAGGGTCCTGATCTTCCTGGGATGATGTGTTTGTCAGGTGCAGGGAGTCAGGAAAGGTCAAGAGGTCATTCTTAGCCAATGAGTACAAATCAATAAGGACAAATTCACGTGAGCTCTCAGAAAACTTAAAAAAAAAATCTTAAATACTCTAGAAAAGCTCTACAATTATGGCCTCTACCTTAACAGCACATACAGTAGCTCGCTGCTGTTGCATGCAAAACTGCCACATCGAGCTTAGCGCCAAATTCCAAAAAGCAAAATAAAGATGCATCTTATAGCCTAACTGGAAATCCAAACTACTGATAAAACTCACCAACCAAAAGCCTTCCACAAACCCTTGGATCACATAGCAGTGACGTGCTACATCTGTGTTTCAGCGACGTTTCACCCCAGAAAGTGTCTTGAATTCATGGATTAGTTTTTGCCCCTGCATGACTTCTCGGTGAGTCAAGAATTCAGAGAACGCTAGGTGACGTACTTGTTGCTGGAAGCTAACAGAGACTGAATATCAAAGGACAGTTCGGGTTTATCAAAGCGGGATTGCACGAGGCAGACAAACCCTCAACAGACGAGGGTCAGAGGGCCGAGGACCAGGCACTGTAGAAAAATGGCAGCCGCTGCTTTCAGCCCATATCTGCTGAGGGTAACACCTTTACTAGGAATGACTTCCTCAGGCATCCACACTTCAGCGGCTTTAGCAACGACACCAAACATCTGTTTACAAGCCGTCAAGTGCGTCTTCATCCAGTCGTATGCTCAAAGCTTCAGAAACACTTTGATTTGAGCTAAAAACTTCTCCCCTCTACGCCGTGAGCGTGACCCTCCGTGATCAGCAGCTGCGTTCTGGAGAAATCCCTCCCACAGGTCGTTCCCCGGCCAGACTCTAACCCTGACGTGTAGCGGAACTCCTGGGCAGCGCAGTTCTGGCTAATGAACGAGCCGGGGAAGCGGGACTTTGACTGAATGCACCAGCAGGGTTCAAACCCACGTGCGTGACCACTCTCGTAGACTGTCCCTCAGACCAGAGCGTTAGTGGATGAGGAAGGTTTGGACACGCGGGACGTTGCGTTCCGACGGTGTGTAATCGGAGGTTTCGTACAGTTTTCCCGCTCTAACCTTTGGAATACTCGATTCACTTCATGCAGGGGACAAAAACACCCTCATGGATTCAAGACGTTTGACGGCAAGTACTGGATACATTAAAGACACTTTTTGGGTGAACCATTGCTCCAATCTAGGGTTGAAGCTTTTGGCTGGTGACTCATTCAGTGTTTGGTTTTGCCATCTGTTCTTACCTACACTGGGGCACCATAACAGAAATGCCAATAATAGCGTCATTATCATTATTTTTTGAATCAAGCCTTCACTCCCAGTCTCGTTCACTGGAGTCTGCGAAGGATCAGTGGGAAGAGAAAAGAATTATTTTACCAACTCTGAGAACATAATGATACCAAGAGCTAGCGGGGGATGATTGGAATATAGAATCAGTTTTAAAGCTGAAATTCACAGTTAAACCACCACGAAACCTCTTGAAATAATTACACTTGATTTGTCCTGCTTGGCTTATTTCAGTGCGGCATTTAGACGTAATTACAGCGACTTTGTTCCGGTGAAAATCTAAGTGTATCTCCATCTAAAAGTATGTGCAGCAATTTACCATCCCAGCTCAAAAGTGGAAAAAAAAAAAAAAAATGTATATCAGGTACAAGAAGTATGAGATACTGTAACAAATGAAGTGTTATGGAGGGGAAAGTCGGGGGGGAGGAGGAGGAATAGTTCGCATACAGCAGAGAACATGAAAAGGACCATGTGATCCCTGCTGATGGGTGTGTCCGTGCTGAGGTGTTTCCATTCCACTTAAAAAAAAAAAAAAAAGAAAAACAAGAAAGGAAAAACAACCACATTACCCCCCCCCCCCCCCCCCCCCCCCCTCCAATTGGATGTGAATTAGCGGGGCCTTTTCTCTTCTCAATCAGAACCAAAATGAATGAAAACATTTCCTAACTGGTGCTATGAACAGCTATCAGACGGTTGCAGGATGCCAGTAACATGAATCCAATGACACTTCCCAGAACACGACCAACAGGACGGTTTAATATCCATGTGTAGACCAATACACATGTCTATTAAACTCCAGATATCAAGCAGCTGAACAAAGACATGGTAAAATGTTTACTGACATCCTTTTTTCTTTTTCTCTTCTTTCTTTTTCTTTAAACTTACCAAACTTGCTTCACACTCTGTCGGCGTGTAGTGTCTGATTACAGTCAATTACATCTTGCTGTGAGAGTGTGTTATGCTAATGAAAACTGGAGTACCGGCGACAGAAACACAAAACACTTAATGGAGCACTGAGATGCTAAGTGTAGTAAATGATGCATGTGGCGAATCGTAGACAGTTCCTTACCCATCTCCTCCAATCTCCAATCAATAAGTCATGAGCAAACTGTAAAAACCTCTCCACACTTCCAATAAAATCCATTTGTGAATACTGGCTCGGTCAGTATGGAGTCGTAAAGTTAAACGTAAGCCTTACGAGCTCTAACTGGTACGCGGAAACAAACAGACAGACAGACAGACAAACAAAAAATAATAATCGACACGTCATCAGACGCACATTAACCACAGTCGACATCATTCAACCAAATAATGTGGCAAAAACACATAAATATCAGAAACACACTGGAAGACACAGGAAAAACACAAAAAAAGATACAACAACATGTGCACATTAATCAGTGTTCTTCAGGGAAGGAGCGGGTCAGATACGGAGATTTCCCATAATTCCCGTGTTTATGTCCGGGGCGTGCTGGGGGGTTGGGGTGGGGTGGGGGTGGGGGGTGGGGATGAAAAACTGAATGGGAATGTATGTTTATGTGTGTAGGAAAATGCAGCAGAATTATATTACATGTACCCCTTATTGCTGCTATATAAGTACGAGATAATTACCAGAATACGATGAAGCCTACACACTTCATATTTTTTACTAAAATAATTCATAACAACTGCCCCCGATTTCAAAAATTATAAATAAAAATGCACACCACCACCGCAACTTTACACACAGTTAGAAAAAACAACGTACACAATGACTTTAGGTTGTTGTTGTTGTTTTGGTGGCTGTGTTCCACTGAATAGCTTTGGGTAAATTAAAAGCAAAACTGTGATTAAAATACATTTGAACAAATATCTGTATACATAGCAAAGACTCGTATGACCTGAAAATGAATAATTCAAAGTGCACCCCATCTGAATTGTGTGTGGTAAATTAATCTTAAACATAAGGTTATAGATATTGTAGTGTTGCCGTCGATCGAAGAGAAAGTATTTTATGGTAAAAAGCAAAACAAAACAAAAACAACCCTTCATTTTGAGAGGTAACTTCAGCGAGCGATGATGTGAATCACGGATCGTCCCCCTCCATCGACACGCGCGCTGACGAGGGCGTAGAGGTAAAAGCTGCCCTTCCAGAGAAGCGTGAAAAACAACATTTTGCTTCACCACCACCACCACCACTCAAAAATCTTCGTGTCTTGAGTTTTGAAGTTAACAAAGGAGCTTCTTGTTGGAGTCGGACCAGAAACGACACACTTCCAGACCCGAGACTCCACAAACCCAGGAACAGTGAGGCCTCTGAGGAGGGGGCGATGTTCCTCATCTATAAATAACTCAGACGCTGTCCCTGAAGACCGGAACGCTGTCTTTAACTAAGTACGTTCAACAAAATCTATGGTTATGTGTCCAAGGTTGTACTAAGAGGGACCGGAGGGGGGGTGGGGTGGGGGGGGAGCAGAGTTCTGCGTCTGGTCCTGCCTGTATTTTTCTGCCGATTGCAATCAAAGTTAAACAAGAGCGGGTGACAGGGTGAGGTGACAACTGAATGCGATGAGAGGTTGAGTAAAACTTTAAAAATGCCAACACTGGAAAATAGTGGACAGGAAGAATCAATGGCAATCATTGATTGATTTGCATTTCTCTGCATTTCAGTGATTTACCCAATGCAAAGAGTTACAGGAAGCTCTCCGTATATGACGCGAAAACTAGCTGCTCATACAGGTGTTGGCATCTGTGGGTCGCTGGGGGAAGAATATCATGCCATAGTTTCAAAACTGAAATCAATACTCTGACACATCGAAATCTTTTGATGAGGTTTTTGCCAGATTGGAACTGAATTTTGACCCTACTGAATGTTAACTAACGAGCTAAGTGGCTAGGCTAAATAACGGATTTTGACACCCGTGCCTGCCACGTCCTCGGTAACAAGAAGACAACGCGCCAGGGGGTCACACGAGAGCTCCCGCACACTGCTGCCGGAAGCTACGAGCTTTTCAGGCTCACAAACATTCAAAATGGTTCTTGCCTCGTTGTACCTGAAATCTGTACGTTCAAAGTCTTTCCCAACATTGGTACTTTCAGGTTTCAGACTCAGGATATGGCCAATAGTGGGAATATTGCCATCAGTGCGCATGTAAGTTCAAACATGGAGTGGAAAAACAACAACAACAACAACAACAAATAAACAAGAACTTTTCAAGGCAGCGGTTAGGCAGCAGGTTATAAACCTGTGAATTTCTATTTTTGCAGATTTTGCTCACCAAACATCACGCAGGCCAAGGTTCAACCTTTCAAACAAGCTGTCCAAAGATATCGATTTTATTATTCTTTGTTTTGAATTATGGCATCGTATTCATCCTGCGGTTGCTAGGTAAGACTGAGTTGTGTGTGTGTGTGTGTGTAGTGTGAAGTGTGTGAATAAGTCATGGCATTTTCATTTGTGGAGGGCTAAAACCGTCACAAACAAACCATTTGATGCCGAAAATTTTCAAAAGCCATTTTACAGTTTAGCAGCTACTGGGATTCTTCTTTCTGTGTGTTTCTGCCCAGGTGTGTTAGGTGCTCTCAGTCCCAGTTGTCTGTCACAGAATATTCCCAGTTTGAGTGCAGACGGACTGTTGTTGTGTTGAAGGGTGACAACAAAACCACAAAAAAAAACAAGAAAATTTAGAGAATATGCAGACTTCTCATACCCGCAAACAAGCTCGTACCTTCGATTTTTTTCTTAAATCAAAGAATCATTTTAAATTTTATTTTCGCCGGTGGAGAAAAAATATTGCGAAGAAGTAAGCTAACTGTGCCTGCTAGCTTGTAACAGCTGAACAGTGGCCTGCTGACTGCGAACTTGCGACTGAATCAACTCTAAATCTCGCCAAGCAGCCAACATTTGTAGCCGAGGTATTTAAGACACAGTTGCCTGGTGGAGGGCATTCTAGTGAGACGAAGGGAATTAGAAATCGTTTCATTGTCTAGTTTGGAAACGATCAGCTCCTTCTTCTGTTTATTGGCAAGTTCATCAACAAGCACGTCGGTGCATTACTGCCTCGAACTGGACTAGAGGGACCCTGGATCGGTTACTTACACAAATCCCTTCCCGTGCAGCGATTTTGGCTTCACTATGAAAGCAGCAATATTTTATTACAGTAAGTTTTGCCACAGCCGGCTTTGAGAGGGACTCTAAAAATATGACTGGCTTCTGTCAGTGGCTCGTTTTAGTCGCAACGCCAATGTTGCTCGTTTGTACTCAGCGTTGCGTATTTGGTCTCCCTGCTTGTTTTCTTTGCTTGCGCGTCCCTGGATTATAGAGCCCAGTGCTGCATGCTAACTGTGACCGATGATTGACAGCTGGCGAGCTGCACTTGCTGTCTCGGAGCAAAAGCTTGCTGTTGTGTAACAAGTTGGTTGTTGTCACTCCTTCAACCCAGAACTCTGTCCCACAACCATCAGTGACATCTGTGCAAATGTCCTGTGACAGGCCCCTTTTGTCTCAGAGGTAAATGGAAGTGGGCCGGACAGTGTGTTGGCTCGCAGTGAGGTCACAGGGTGCTGCATGTGGACAGGGACTCACACAGAGAACAGCAGAGGTAGAGAGAGGCAGCAGGTTATGGATGGAGAGTGAGAGTTTGCCGGTTTGTTTATTACCTGGATACTCGGGGTGGGACAGGCGCGAGACGGGGCTGCACTAGGATGGACTGACGCCTCCCCTAAGAGAAATCACCGTATCTCATCAACAAAGGAGGAGAGGAAAGAAGAGGAGAGGAGGGGGAGGGGTCAAAGCAGGAAGTGTGAGGAGGAGTGAAAGAGGAAGGGAAGTTGAGGATTCAGAAGGGCAGTGAAGGTCGAGGGGAACAACAGCCACTCGTACAACAACAGCACAAACACGATGCGCAACAGAAACAGAACAGAAAACACACAACAATAAAAAATGCTCAGAAACACACATACATAATGACAACCACACACGCACACACACACACACACACACACACGCACACACACGCATCGTCAGGCAAGTCCAGTGCCTGAGCGTCAGAGCAGCATGCCATGCAGAGCGTCGTAAGCACACATCATGCTTGATACAGGGGGAGAAAGAGGCGTTAAAACTCCGAGCCACATCTGCAACTCGAACAGTCGATGAATCCAAAACATTTTTTTGAAAGTGAATCCTGCAAGATTCCCGGTTGGGATCAACCTGTGAGAGGACGTGCCAAACCTGCAGTGGTCTAAAAAAAAACAGTCAAAAGACCCAGAATTAAATCAACACCATGTCAAAAAACACACAGAGGAGAGAGGGTTCCCACACACTCGCAAACACTCAACATCCAAGAGGTTGCAACACACAAAAGAACGCGATCACGTCATGTATGAACAAAACAAACAAACAAAAAGCAGGAATTAAAGTGACGGCAAACTCAGGAAGAGTTTCCCTCGTTGATGCGCCTGCAGCACCAAGCTCACACAGGCGGTGGCAGTCAGGTAAGACACACAAGCCACGATGTGTGCTGGCTCAAACTGAAAGAAATGTATCAAAGGTCTTACTAAGTAATTAGAGTTAGGATGACGCCGGTGAAACTGGCACAGCAACAGTGTAGAACAATAAGTGTTCGAACGTTGATTCATCGAATCCTGATTGCTTTTTTTTAACTCCATGTTTTTGTATTGCTATTCGTTGTTTTTTTGGTGCAAATTTGATCACTTTTTTAAATTTTTTTACATGAGTACATTTTTTGGGGGGTATTTTTCTAAATTATGGTAACTTAGTTTTTAACCCTTGTGGTTATCGTCCTTTTAATTATTAAAAAAAAAAAAAAAAAAAAAAGGAAAATCAAGAAAGCGCAAGACAGGAAAGTGCCGCAGTGAGTCAAAGGTCAACCAAGTTATGGAGAGAGGACGTTTAAAAGTGATTCATTTCAGACGTTTGTTTCGTTCCTGCTGTTGTCGTCATGATTTGTGCCTCTTGGTTTATCCGAGGAAACAAAATGAGCAGAAAAAAAAAAAAGAATTTTAGCCTCTTTTGCTTGAATTAACCAAGAACTCATCACTGACGTCTTCGGAAAATAAGTTACAAAACATGGAAACGAAGGAAGAAACAGAACAAGCCTGTCCAGCGTGTCATCCTTAACCTCTGGTGAACGACCTTTAGAAACGCTGCATGGCGTTTTCTCACGTTTTTGTGTTTTCTTGACATGCGGCTCGCATGTATGTCACAGATGCAAATAGATCAAGACAGACACGCGACTGTCCTCGAGTAAAAATGTAACAACAAGCCGGCTGGTTAGAGAAATGCATCAACCAAATGAGCAGAATAGTTTTCATTCCTCTGCTCTCCTCACTTGTTTCCCCTTAAATGCATGTTATAAGTCTACAAATAAACACGCGTGTTTACGTAAACACACTATATTTACTGCATGAGTCATGCTTGAATGTGGGCTGGTTGAATTGGACAGGATAAGAAGTGGGTGATGGTGGTGGTGGGGGTGGGGGTGGGGGGGTTGAGAGCATGACAAGACAGAATAGAAGCTCCAGAAGAACCATGGCCGGCATCATCACCACCACCACGCAGCAACAGTTCACGTGTTCGTTAGCGTGTCGGCTTCGAGGTGAAGGCGTGTTGAGCGGGACATGCTCGGCAGAGACAAATGACACAACCCACTACAAGACCAGCATCACAGACCCGGATGTACACGCACAAACCCAGCTAGACATCTCCATAGCTCGAGCTGAGGAGCGCACAAAGCAAAACTCCTCCACGGTCAAGGCTCCCAGGTATACTGGCAGACAGGTAGCAGTCGAACCCAAACACGGGGGACAAGTGAGGGACAGGGCAAGACAGTCAGAGGGACCACACGGCAGACAAATTCATAACAGCAGCAGAGACAAAAAAAAAAGAGAGAGAGAGAGAAAGAGAAGATAGCACGGGCCACCGTTATGGACTCGACAAGAGAAGAAGCAGTCTCACAGACCTGATCAGCGAAAATCCTGGTTTTTGGCTCAATGATGGGTCCTCCCCTTAACTCATCCTCCACAGCCATGAGTCTTGGAAGCAGAGAGAGAGAGGGAGAGAGGGAGAGACAGAGAGAGAGAGAGAGAGAGAGAGAGAGGAGGGAGGGAGGGAGGGGATGGCAGAAAGAGAGGGAGCATTAGGAAATCAAGATGATACTGGACATGCTTTCAGAGCATCTTTAACATCTGTCTGAACAGCAGCACGGTGAAAGATGCCGGTTACCTGGACCTCAATTCTAACTCTGACAGGCCGACCAGTCCTGTCAAGCCCATTCAAACCTTCAGCAGCAGTAACCAAAGCCTTGCTTTCCCAGGCAATGCCCATTTTCACTGGCGGAGCCCCCCCCCTCCTTCTTCTCACCCTTTGGGATTCATCAAAGCAGTTTCTTTTACCCGATTTAAGTTGTTTTCACAGAGTAATTACAGCCAACTGGAGGCAATTACTGAACGGCTCGGTAACCGATTCTGATCATCCCCAGGGAATTGACCATCTTACGTAACATGGACTGACCAAGGCACTGGTGGAAAATCCTTTGACTTGTAATTTCAAAGACTTACTGCTGCAGTTTTCATGAGCCAGCGGACAGTGCAGGTTTCCCAGCTCTACTGATTATCCAAGTGCCAGGGATTTACTCCAGATTGGGTCATTCAAGGATATTTCTCACACAGGGTTATCTCACAGTTGCGCTGCCAACTGGCCCAACCGTGGATATTGTTATGCTGGTGATCAATGCCAAATAGAAGTTACTGCGAGTAAAAAATAGCCTCGGCCATGATGGATTTCATTTCATCTGATTTATGACTTTCCACTTGTATGACAAGGTTTTCAGTTTGGTTCAGAACAAGAACAGACAGCCTTGCAATGTGAATGTTTCCCCAGTTGTCATGTAAAGATGGATGGATGAGTGACTTAGCAAATGCACAAATTATCCGTGTAAAGTAGCCAATCAACTGAGAGACATTTAATTGGCAGCATGTTTCAATGCAAAAAAAACTCAATATCACCAATCAACCAGTAGGCTCTTTGGCATATTGTGTGTCTCATTTACACATTCAAGATCCTTTTATTCAGAGCACAGAGAAGCACATGTTCGACAATAAAGAACGAAAATCCACAGGTGAAGTTTCAAACAGAAGCGTTTGGATGTTTTATTCCATAAATAACGTACAGTGTCGAGAGTTATTTTACAAAAGAAGAGGAAGAAAAGGAAAGAATCAATCATAAGCACAGACAGAAATATTAGCACTGTCTCAAAAAACAATGGAATGTAACATGGGTATACAGCATCAAGATTCTGACATGACTTCAAAAGGCAGACAATGATTCATGTGGGTGATGTGTTACCAAAAAAAAAAAAAAAAAAGGAAAGAAAAAGATCTTATATCCAGTTGTACTTCAAGTAGTGTGCTTTTGAGGTCAAGTCGTACACGTCGTCAAAACAATGTCCACCAACATGAGGTCACAATGTCTGAATATTTTGCTACAGAGAAAAAGGCAAGAGACAAAGGTGTCAAATCGGATGAAAACTGAAAGGAAACAGCAGACCTGCGTCAAACAGCAGCTGCAAATAGCTCCTGTTGTTTTGTTTTGGTTTGGTTTTTTTTAAGTTTTTGGTTATTTTTTTAAAGTTTTTTTTTTTTTTTTTTTTTTTTTTTTTGGTGCTAAAAAGTGATTGAAAACTTACCTCTCAACATCTGATTGCAGCGCAGCCGTCGGCTTAAAACAAACCCGAGAATTATTTGCAACTATTTGACAAAGGTCTGCGTGAAAAGTGAATTAAAAACAAAACAACAACAACAAAAAAAAAACAACCCTTGGCTGTTGCTACGAGCCACGCAAGTCGGACCCAAACTGATTACGCACACACACACGCACGCACGCACGCACGCACGCACGCACGCACACCAAAGCCAAAAGTCATCACCACTATGAATTCATTTGCAAGATTTAAACAGAAGTTTTGCCGTAGTACAATCCATAAAGCCTACCAATATACTCTTGCTACAAAAGAGAGGCGGATACACTCACACCAGGATATTATCTATATCTCTGGAGAGGGGAACAAGAAGAATCGCATTGTAACTGCATAAGTTCAGAGACAGTACTGTTGAACTCTCTTAGACGACTATCCCCATCACCATGTCACTGGACACAACCAATGACGCAAGCATGTACAGCAAAATCAAACATGTTTTTGTTCTCTTTAATAAATATCCATGGCAGTCATTCATTTAAAAATGCAGATTTAAAAAAAACACCATACAGAAAAGAAGCCAAAATCAAGTTGAGAACTAAAGAGAAACACTTTGCAGAAGTGTCAAAGAGTCAGGTCGCGTTGTCGTATCGTCTCGGTGGTACTTTACAGTATTCCAGGTCTTTCTTTTTGTTGTTTAGATACTGTAGATGGCACCTGGTAAAAGATTTTGGCAGGAAGTTTCTTTATGTACACAAAATGCATACAATACACGTCGTCTGGGTGCTGCGTGTGCTTCTGCACAAACAGCACAACTATTGTGTCTATTATTGCGCTTCTCCTGCTAAAATTAGCTATTGCAAGGTTAAAATACTTTATAATCTCACTCTCAATAGACTTCATATATATTTAATATATTATTATTGATATGGCTCTTGCATCACAGACTTTAATATGCTATGGATTATAGGTAAAAATAGATATGACAGGTACAATTATGACCATTGATTTATTTTCCCCTACTGCATCTCTCCACAACGTACATCTACTTCAGTTCACAGCAAACAGCTTGAGGAAGATAAATAGTCTCAATCATATTTATAACTACCAAAATGCAATAAAATATTCTGACAATAAGAAAAAAAGGAGAGCCTGTAGCCGATTGAGGGAAAAAAAATAAATAAATACAAGTGCTACAGGTAAAGTGGATTCAGTGTTTCTGTGGAATTGAAGAGATACTTCACACAAAAAAATTGTTGTAGCCTAACAAATAAATTTTTTCTCTCTCTCTCGCATCACTTCTTTGTGATTCCAGAATGGAGGAAGTGTCAGCTGCACATATTTGAGTTTTTAGCTCACACTCGGCATACAGCTGGATGAAGACGCCGTGGATCGTACGGGGTAACGTGCTGGAGGGTTTGTAAATGAGTGTTTTTGGTCAGTTTTGCTGTTGTTAGCCATCATTTGCCATTAGCTTCAAGCTAAATCTACATGGCTGGCTCCTACTGCATTCTAGACTCACAAAGAAGTAGCAAATGAGGGAAAAACACACTTTCCACACCTATTTGTGAATACTTGAAAAGCAAAATACTCTTTCTGGGTGAAGTAACGCTTTCACCTAGCATGACCTATAACTCAATATATGGCTTTGGTTTAAATTAGATTGTTTGGAACAAAAAGGTTACCTGGTCTGATGACAGATACTGGATTTGCTCTGAGCTTAAAGAAAAAAAGTCAATGCACAGAACATTAAGGCTTCTCTGAAACTCAAAATCTGCAGATCGAGAGATTTTTCAAGCCTGCAAAGGAGCCGTGAATTCAAGACACTCCTTTCGCAGAACCTGAGCTCACATTTGCATCAACATATCATACTTGAATGTGGAAGTTGAACATGATGTCAATTTGAGATAAAAATGTGACAACATAAGGCTGTGTTTACACTCATTTTGCTAAGATTTGGGGGATCAAATCAGTACACTAGGATGGCCTGAGACCATGATTCTTGGCATCCACACTCTTTGCCTTGTGTCCAGATGACGCAAAAGTCTTGCAACGCTTTTCGTGACATCATCTGGCTCTCTGAGTAACATCGGAAGCATCCAGATATGCTACTTAATGGATCCTTGTGTGGTCAGATGATTAAAGTCTCCTGCACCTTGTCTTGGAGCTGTGCAGCAGATTGGTCGTATTCACTTTTGTACTCCAGGGGAGTCGTGTTTTTAAGTGCTCTCATAAAGTTTCTCTATCATGAGGCATATACATATATATATATATATGCACACATATGTATATATTTATATATGTATATATTTATGCCTTGATGCGTGAATCTTCACCAAGTCAGTGATGCTCTCCTTGCATCGTAGCATTGAGTCAATGCCAAAAAAAGGAGACAGATCCCTGTGTTCACACCGTAGAAAGATACACCAGCAGTCCTTCCGTGAACACGCTTCACCCCGATTTAAAATGGAAGAGCTGATATTAAACCACAGTCTTCCATAGTCCTGTGCCTGAAGGTCCTTTGCTTTTAAAAAGTGCAGCCATGTTTCACAAGTATCAAATTTTAAATCCTCTTGTGCTGGATTGCAATCTCGTGAGAGAGTCAATTGAAAGTGAAGCTATAAGTGGAATCACACTAAATGATCTCGAGATCCAGTTAAAAGCAAGCAATGTGGCCGAGTGCAACAGCACAAGGATACGGGGGCGGGGGTGTTAATGCTGGTTTTATATACAAGGTTAGGACGTTAGGAGATGCTTTCCCTTTAAGGACGAGCAGGACTGTCTCTGTCTTCATTCCATGTCTTCTTTCCTGGAGTGGATTAGAAGTGGCAATATTCTCTGTCACAGTTATCCACCCTTCAGTTTCAGACTATAAGATGTGAACAAGAACACAGTAAACTCTTTTTTTTCCTTACACAGCTTTTTAACTCCAGAAAATCAAAACAAATGAATACATTTGAGCAGCGCTGAGGAATCTTTAGAACACAACAAACATTTGGTGCCTGAATACAGCTGAGATATGATCAATATTCCACCCTTTTCCCCGTCAGCTTCTTAATTTTGAGGCCGATCAATGAAAACTAACTCTTAGCTGCTCCATTACGTTTCACACAAGCACCCAATAAGGACTCATCGGGAGTTCTCCACAGTCATTCAGATGCAATGTTTGTGAATAAACCATTTTGTGAATAGCAGATTTTCTACAAGAAGAGTTTAAAGGACAATCAAAGACGTCTTTGTCCGGCTTAAGTCAGTTGAAATGAAACAACCACCAAGGGAGAGAGCCCAGCATGCTTATTAAAGAAGATACAGATCTCTGTCCTCCTTATAGTCTCTCATTTAATTTGCCACTCATTACATGTCTGCAGCTTTGGCTTTCAATATACAGCTCCCTGCCTTGCTCCCATGGCCGCGGGGCTTTATGAAACAGAAACCAACCTCCTAATACACTTTGCAAGATAGCCGCTGGTAAATAGAGTCCTATTCCAATGAGCCATATATGTCTTTTAGGGAAGAGTATCTCTGCTTCATGTCTCTTAAATAGAATCCAATATGCCAATGTTGCAGTCTGTCACCTTCCTCCTCAGAAAGACTATAAATCATTTTAATCAGGAAAACTCATATAGTCTATTCACCAACGCTCATAAGAAGTCAATGTGGCCCGCCCACGGCCTCCCTATTAAAGACACGAGAAGTCTCAGCTGTCTTTTTCCCTCCATCCCAACAACAGCCTCCATTTACCTGCTAATTATTCCTTTAATTTGGGAGTCTTTCTCCAGTTGCTGTTGCCGTAGCCTCCTCTCACTGTCCTCCAGTCGATTCTGGTACTGTAGGAGAATCTTATTGGTCTGTTGCTCCTGCGTGAGGAGCCTCCGCTCGTACTCCTCCAGCTTCTTGTGGGACATCATCAGGCGCTCCTTCAGGGAGTTGATCTCCTCCTCGTACTCCCGCACCTGAGACAGACGCACAGCGAGGGAACGCGACATTAGAAGTGTTTACACCCAGGTAGAAGTCCTGTTTCTGTGTAAGAGTCGAGCAAATTGTAAGCAAACAGTGGGGAAAAAAATGGGGCAATGCGAGTGAGGTGAGTTTCCATCATTCTGTTTGGAGGGAATAAACTAGGCTACACAGTGTATCTGAAAAGCTCAATAAATAAATCTACAACACAGGCTGTCAAGCAGAAACTTGCCCGCAAGTACTGCACCATGAGGGTGGTGCCCTTCCATAAATCTACCACACAGATTCATGACTTTCATTTATGCCTGCTGTTTCTCACAGTATTTCGAGACCTCTGGACCTTTGTGTCGGGACCATCTGCTCAGAAATGATGTTCATGTTTCAGTGACTAAAAGGCTTTTAATTTGAAAGTTTATAAGTGACACCCACCCTGTCCATGCGTGACTCATCCATGCTCTTCGAGTACTCCTTCAGTTTGAAATCTTCCCGGTCAATCCGCGAACTTTCAATGTCAGCCGACAGATGTGGCATGTTGGAGACCCAGGCCACTGTTCTCTCATTGGCTGGGGTCGGGGGATTTAGGGTGGATGGAGACTGGGAGCCCTGGGGAAAGACACCAGCACACTGAATATGAGAACATGGGTTCCTTAGTGACTGAGCCTCAATAACAAGGCTTTTGTCCAAATTTGCACATGCTCCGTTATTTTGAGCATGAGCAGCCCCTGGTGGGACACTTTGTTCAGCGTGAGTGTCAAACACACACACTTGCAAACGGATACACTGACTGATATCTTGCACATCGTTGAGGAATAACCCGGGAGTTGCTGACAGATCAGCTGGAGCGCCACAGAGAGGATGATTACCTGT
Source organism: Aulostomus chinensis (assembly GCF_037954235.1). Taxonomy (NCBI): domain Eukaryota; kingdom Metazoa; phylum Chordata; class Actinopteri; order Syngnathiformes; family Aulostomidae; genus Aulostomus; species Aulostomus chinensis. The sequence goes on along the minus strand of NC_141330.1, from coordinate 4,565,060 downwards.
TTACTCATGGTGGGTTTGAGCAGGTGTTGTTGCTGTTGCTGAGACTGCTGCTGTGGTGACTGTTGAGTGCTGGGACTGGTAGTTCCCTGTGGACTCTGGCTTTCCCTGACGGAGCTCTGCTGGTGAGGCAGGCCCGGCGCCGTGTTGTCTTTGACGGACAGCTGCCTGGACCCGTGCTGCCTGCCGCCGTAGCCCGACTCTGGTGACTGGAGGAGATTCCCGCTCTGTGGCCGTGTTTTCGCTGGAGCGGCCGGGGCAGCGGCTGCACTGACAGACAGCTGATGGGAGGTCTGGGATTTGACGCGCTGGGTGGGAGGCGGGGCAATAGAGCTCTGGCGCATGGGTTGGACTGTGGAGGGAGGTGTTGTGGCCAGGGAAGAGTGGGACGTTCCTGTCTGGGAGGTCATGCCCATCATTTGTTGTTGCTGTTGGATGTTATCCTTCGAAAATAAACAAGTAAAAAAAAACAAGTTAGCATCTACATTCCTTGACTAAAGCCTGTTTTGGACAAATACGGAAACTTTGAAATAAGCCTGTGAGGTCATGTTTTATTAGTGAGGGGCAAGAAAAACCAAAAAACGCCTGTGGCAAAATATCGTTCAGCACTGCGGTTAAATGCACAGAGTCCTCTAGTGGCCAGAGAGAGAGAGAGAGAGAGAGAGAGAGAGAACAACAACAACATCACCAAAGTTCATTGGAAAACTTCCAGAATTTGCTTGAGCTTTGCTTTTACTTTTGGAGCCTTGTTTGCTGAGACAGAACCAACCACAAATGAATTTTGTCATTCAACAACAGCAGCGTGAGTTGTAAACTCAGCAGCTTCCTCGTTTGGAATTAGCTGTCGCGCAGGTCTGGTCGTCCCTCTCGCCGCTGTAACTACCTCTGCTGCTCCCTTCTGTCTTCATTTACTTTTATACCAACACTCAGGTGTAACATCAGTGAAATATTCCCTCATTGATGGGGATGTGGAAGAGGAGTTTGTGTTTGAGTGAGTCCCAGCCAGGGCACCACAAAGATCGTAAATAAACTTGAGCTTAAATATCACGGACAGACGGGTTTTGGTTTTAACAACATCACCATCTAAATGGACTTAAGTGTCATATGGAGGTAACTTTATATGGTCAGAAATGAAGTGATTGGCTGTATCGAAGGATGGAGATGGAATTATCCATCTCTGCAGATGGTGGACAAATGGTATTCAGCTAAATTTATGCAAAGACAGGTGAGACATATAAAATATATCCCTTTTAATTTCAAAACACAAGACATGGGTTTAGGAGAGCAGAAATCTATTTTTGTCATCAACTTATCAGTTGAAGACAAAAAAAAAACCCAAAGTCAGCCACAGATCTTATCTTCTGTTAGGTTGCACCCTGGTCTGAAAACTCAGACCAATGTGAAAGATGAAAATCTACACAAGTGGCTTCAAACGCAACGAACATCCATGTACCTGCATATGCACGGACATCTGCCTCCGTCCATAGTCAGCCCTGCTGTAGTCGTCACTGTAGCTGTGTGAGTGGATGATGCTGGGTTGGCCCAGGTGACCGTCCCTGGTCCTGAGGGTGGACAGGTCCTCACTGCGAGAGAACCCCCCGTGGGCGAACTGCGGGATGTAGGTCTGGTGAGATGGTTCAGGCTCTGGGGCCAGGAGCAGGGGTGCTGGGGGTTGAGCCCGGCTGTGCTGGTGGTGGAGCTGTTGCTGTTGAGGCCCATCAGCAGTCGCCAGATGAAAGAGGGGATTCTGGAAGGAAAGCGGGTAGCGCATGGCGGCGGCCTGCTGTTGCTGCTGCTGGGATAGCGAGTCGGTGGTGGTGCCCATCTGGCTCAGCTGGCTCAGCCGAAGGCCGCCGGACATGCTGGAGCCGCCAGAGCCAGCTGACAACCTCCCACCGGCCCGCAGCTGGCTGCTCAGGCCCGACCCCAGGCCGCCACCGCCTCCGCTGCTCAGCCCACCGAAGCTGCCCATGCCGGCGATGGAGGCCTGGGAGGAGTTGAGCATGTCCACCGACTGCAGGTTAGACACGCTGTTCATTCGGGAATCCTGGAGGTCCATCATAGATACGCTTTTATTGACACTGAGCACCTAAATAATAAGGGATATGAGGGGCTAGTGCGCCCCCTGTTATTTTATCATGTTAGGTGGCCACGGATGGTATGGGTGAGGGTGGTGAGGGTGTTTTTACCGCGAGGCCTGGATATCGGAATGTATTTCCCAGGAAATACCGCTAGGATGAGTTGCATGGTGAATCAGTGGAAAAAAAGCAGATGTCATGATAAACTACAGCCTTGATCACATGATGGCAGATTCTATTAAGTATGACTAACATGCACGTCATACTAATCTCAGTTTGATAAAGGTAAACCTGGCGGATGAGATGATGATTCCCCTGGTTAGCATGACAAAACTCACCTTAGGGTCTGGCTCCGTGATGTCCGAGCTGCTTGTGCAGTAGGCTGGGCTGGATCGGGCCAGGGGAGGGCGTGATACATAAAACATGTCTTTGGAGGCTCGATGGGGGTGATCACGGTCCTGAAAACTCATCTGGGAGCGGGATGGCATGATCCCACCGGTGGAGGTAGGGGAAGGCAAGCGAGTGATATCTATAGAGCTGGGGAGGTCACAGACACATGAACACTCTGGAGCAATGTGTTCCCACACTTTTACCCCCAAAGATCATAATCAGAGTGACACAGACGTAGCCTACCTATTAAGATCCCGCATCATGAGATTTTGGAACTCGGATGAAATGCCCCTATTGAAGCTTGGCCGTGACAGCAGCCTGTCTGTCTGCCTCTCCTGGACCCTGTCTGTCTGATGGCTGGGCTGCCTCTGGAGGTGTGGGTTACGCAAGGCCATGCTAATGTCATTCAGGAGGCGGGGCAAAGGACCCAGTTTGATAATGGCATCCTGCAGTTGAAGGAAAAATAAACAGACTTTTGCAGTAGATTGATAAAAAAATTATTATTATACTGTAATGTAATAGTTTCATAACCGTACCACCACATTTCCACCTCCTGTCCTGTATTTGCCAGTTAAAGAGGGCTTTTTGCCAATTAATGACTTACATCCTCGTTCAGATCCAGCGACCTATTAAAAAAAATGAAATCACAATGGCCTAAACTGAACCGGCACGAAGTGAATCAAGTTGTTGTTTTAGAAGCATTGGAGGAGTTTTAAATTCAGTCCAGATTTGGATATGAAAATGTTGATTTTTGTTGTCTAAGAGAGATCTAGGATTATATAATTCAGCCACATTCGCCTCCCGGCCCATGTTAGCAAAGGGCTACATGGCTGTGGCCAGCTCAGCTAACGTGAGTCTCTGGTACTCTGCCCATAGAGCATGCTCAGTAGGGACCCTCACGGCACCAAAGAGATTTCCCTGGCGGCGATTAGCTCAATGACCGCTGTCAGACCTCATTTGGTGAAAGAATTATATGGATTGAATATTGGATATGAAGGCACGGATGATGTGTGGTGTTTGCGTTCACCTTGCTGAGCTGAGCCATGACCTCCCAGAGGAGACTGTGCAGTATCGACAGCTCCCGGCCCAGGTCAATGTATCCCTCAAAGCCACCTGCATTGCTGACACTATCCAGGTTGGAGATCTCATACAGGAACTGCTGCATGGAGCCCCACTCCATCTCCAAAAACTCATTCATGAAACACATGTACTCCTCTTTACTGCCAAACCTGCAGGTGGGAGGACGGATGGGAGGGAAGGAGAGGGGTAGGTGGATAAGGATAGACAAGAGGAGGAAGTGAGAACAAGCAAAAAAAACAACAACCCAAAAAACAAAACAAGTCAGTTATACTAAATGTCAATAAGAGTCACTATTTCTGTAAATCTTAAAGGAGGGTTCAATTTCATGTTTCAGTTTCAGTTCGGTGTGAATCCCAAAAAAATATTAAATTTAAAATGTCAAATAAAGAATATTTGGTTAGGAATGAATTTGGAATTTTAGCATTGCTGTGTGGCTGGCGATTTGTTTTCCAGCAAAACATACAGTAGAATTAGGACAAACTTACACTCACTGACAAAACTGCATCACCATGGAAATTTGTGCCATGAACGAACGCCCATTTCCAGTCGTTCAACTAGCGAGGGGCAAACACTGAACTTGCCTAGTTCTGCTTCTATGCTGATAACACTGTCATTACAAACCATTGTTTGTCAGCAGGGTGACATTAAAAACTATGAGGCTGACTATAAGGGGTACAAAGTAAAATAAATCAAACTGACTTGGAGAAATTGGCCAGGTTTTGGACTACTTTGGCGATGAGGGTGAGCGTTCGCGATGTCTGCTCGTCGGGATACTCCTGGGTGAGGTTGAAGAGCGACGGGGACATGATGGCAGGGCACAGGAAGCGCAGGAAGAGGGAGCCACTGATGAGACGGTCAGCGATGTCTTCCCGACCCCTCTCAGCACAGCGCACTCTCCAGGAGGCAAATACTTCTTTGAGCTCTCGTGGGAACACACTTTGAGGGGTTATACTTCATGTCAGGATCACACAGCTTCAGCTCGTGGTGAAAGAAGTCTCACACATATTCAATACAGAGGAATAACCACACTCAGAACCTATTTTTTCCCTCATTTACTAACCACTCACCAATGGGAGTTAACAATCTTGCAGAGTGCCAGTTCACAGCACATTCGGAGATTGGCTTGGTGGTCTGGGAGCACAGAGGGTGGGGTTCTCATGGGGTCCACTTCGCAATTTTCCTCTGACTCATACAAGGCCCTTATGAACTCCCCTGCAGATGACATTTTCATTAGTAAAAGCAAAACTGCAGAAAGACCATCTGAGTGCCCTTAATACACAAAGCAACAACAACCAATTTTCGTCCAAACTATTTCTCTATGGGAGCGTGAAAGATTTCTCCATCAACTGCAAATTACATATGAGATTACCGGCAACATTGCCGAAAAACATAAACAAAGCAAATGTAATGCGGAGGGAATTGACAAACTTGCGGTTCACACGAGAGGATAAACGTGGGAGACATAATGGCAGATTTTTAACCGATGTTTTTTAACATTTAATTGTGATAAACACTCCAGACGCAGGATCACACACGCGGGTCCACCCTAAATCAATTAATCCTTTAATTCAAAGTCTTGACTTTCCAAATTATCCCATTATTTTGAAACTAATGCAACAATGCATGTGACTTTTCAATACTGGTAAACATGAAGAGCCCAAATAGCCTGACTCACCTATAGCATCCTTGAGGTACTTATGTCCTATCAGTTTGAGGTACTCTTCTATGGCTTTGGTGGCCAGAGTGTTCTCTCTGAAGATAAGGTGTTCTCGGTCGATGAATCTGTCTACCTCACACATCGCCATGTCTGACAGGAAGTCCTGGAGAAAAACAAGTCAAAATCAGACGATCAACAGAAACAACAGATGAGTTATTTGTCTTTTCAGAAGGAAGACTGCATGTCCTGTACCTTAGCTTTCCCAGTACTCTGCAGTATATGCACCAGCGCACAAGCCACTTCCTCTTTGCTCTTGACGCTCAGCACAGGCTCCAGCACAGCACACAGGGTGCGGTAATTATTGGTGACATACTCGGCAAACTCCTTGTACAGCTCCATGGGCAGTATGTTCATGGTCTGGAAGCGGGATTTGAGGCGTAAGGATGCGTTTATGATCTTCCCCCCGCCAACACCAGCTCCCTTGGTGAGGACGCTGGGCTGGATGACCGGGTACCACTGCTCCACAAACTGACGTCCGGTGATGCTTGAGATGGGGATGCTTACAAGTCCTAAATATGTGCTCTTTTCCTTGGAGGGGAAGGGGGGAAAAAGAAGATGACCTGTCATGATCAACATTCTTAGAAAGCTTCTGTTGAAGTTTATAAAATAATTTGAAAGCTTGAAAAGTAAAAAAAAAAAAAAAAAGTTAGTGAATGCAGAATATCAGGACAATCGGTGACGAGTCAGTTTGAAGCGAGAAGTTACTTCTGTTTTTCTATGTTGGCATTCTTGAGGCTAAAGTTTGGTTTTGCTGTGGCAACAGCGGCCTCTGCTGCCTGAATGAGAAGATGCAGGATAATAATATTTTGTTGGTGCCAAAGCGGCGGGGTACCACACTATTTGGGACAAATGGGTAAGAGAGAGAAGCATTTTAAAAAAGAAGAGATTTCATCAGGGACAGAAAGAAGGGATGATGAGCTCAGATTTGGTTTCATAGAAGTAGATGAGAAAATGGTGCTCTGTCACAGTGGATTTATTACCACTGTGAACGTTTACTTAATGATTTTATTTTCTCATGTGCTAGTTTAAAGACTTCTCCAATGCAGCACGATGTTCACTTTGACAACTTAAACAACTGTCCCATTTATTGTGAAAGAGATGATACAGCAGAGTGTGATTTAGGTTATTAACATCCTGCTTGACGGTGTTACCACAGCGACCTGTGAGTGTCACCCCCTCCCAACACACACACACACACACACACACACACACACACACACACACACACACACACACACACACACACTTTCACCCAAATATGGTCGCTACATGTTGGCTACGCCCTTTTATATGTGTAAGAATCAATCTTGGGAAATTCCCAATAGTTGCATATCGCTGCTTTAAAACTGCCAAACACAAATTGCTTGGGGGGGTTAATCAAACCAAATCACACAAAATGGCCATAATACAGTAGAGTATCTGCAGGGCGTTGATGGAGTTGTTGATCCATGACAATGATTCAGTCATTACTTCATCAATTACTACAACTGTTTCTGTTTCTTTCTCTCAAGTCTGTAATCTGGAGCACTCACAACAGAGACTAGACACCCATTTCCCTGAAACTATGGGCTTCATAACTGAAACAAAGCCACATAAGAAGCAGGAATGCTTCATCGTGGGTTCAAACACTGAGCACATAACACCTCAAATTTAAGGAAGAGAAAACTAAAGCAAGGCAAAGCTCCAGTCCTGATTTTTGGACAGATCTCTCTCTTTTTTTGTTTACCTTGCGTCTCTTCTTGTCCGTCTCCTTGTAGAGATGAAGGCGTAGGTTGCGGACAGCTGGCAAGTTGTTAAACTCAAAGTGCTCCCCCCAGAAAACGGTGTCGGTGCGGGGTTTGCTGGTGGTGCGTGCGTACAACATGTCGTCCAAACAAAGTTCGCAGTAGTAGCGTTTCTTGGCTGGAAGCTCACGAGCCTCAATGATCCACAGTTTGAGCACATTGTCCACTCTCCGGCTGTTGTCCTGCACAGAGACGAAGCGAGGTCAAATCAGGTCAAGAGCATCTTAAGAACAAGTTTCCAAGAGAGGATGTGATACAGTGCAGTCCCACGATATGTAAGCACAGACAGCGTGTATGAACAACAGTGACAGCAGGTTAGCCTGCAGGAGAACAGACTTAATGGCAGGAGAGGGGTGGCTGGTGACATGGCGGCGAGCCGATTGTGTGATGTGCTTGATAAATTGCTCTCAACTGTAGACTTGAATACAAAGACACAAGACAGCATGACAGGGAGAAGTGGTCTAACTGGCTGAAAGAAGTACAAAGAGACAAACAGCACAAAGCGCGCGTGCCTCAAAGATGAGGGACGAACAATGGTGGTGATGTTTGGTGGTAGACAGCTACACTTCCTAATCATGATCACAAAGCACAAGCTATTTTTGACATCCCCCATGGGAGGTTGATTGCAAAGTGATGTTTCAGCGAACAGGGGCTGAGTCATTTCAATTGGGCTGAAATGTCATTGTTGTTAGCCCCCTGTTTAGTTCAGATCATTAAAGTCCCCATTCATAGAGCCTAACACACGAGATCCGAAGTTCTTAAGTTCTCAATTTCGTGCTCTTTGATAAGCAGTGCCAAACACATGGCATAATTAATTCTTTGTCTGAATGTGCTGGGCATCTGGTGGCTCAGTTTGCTACTGTGCGCGCGCGCACACACACACACACACGCACGCACACACACACACACACACACACACACACACACACACACACACACAGCGCAGCACCACCAGCATGTCCTTCGTCTTATCACGCTACATCTTCCCCAGTGTCACTTACTATCAGAAAATTAATAGAGCATTAAAGCAAGGTGAAGTGGCTACTTTGCTTTCAAACAAGGGATGATCTTAAAAAGCTGCAGAAAGCTAAGATTCGTAATGATTATCTGTCTCTGCAGCGAGTCTTATCTCTGTCGATGCATCTGCTCTGGGATGTGCGTGTTGTTTGGAAGGGGGCTCAGCCAGGAACCCCGCGGCCCGAGCATCTGGACATTCAGCTCAGGTGATGTTTCATCTCAGCCAAGCTTATAACTCCTCGTCCCCGCTTGCCATCAAAGCTGCATATCTTGCATTTTTAATAGCAGAAAAAGGACGATATGGGACATTTTCACAGAACTATGAAATCTGAAAATAAGGATATTGGCTTTTACTTGGAGCTGCTATGAGGAGTTGAGACTGAAACTTTAAAGCTGCACTAGGAAAGACATGAATGCCATCTTCCCTGCTTCAGTCTCTCAGTAGAGTTGAAATAAAAAGAGAACAATCCCACCGGACATGATTGCCTAGTGTGGACAGACACATACGCTCAATAGTCCACTTTTATTCCAGTTTTTGTCCTTAGTCCAAAAATGACAATATTCCGATTGAGCCATTTGCATAGCAAAGGAAAACAAAGATTCCACGAATAACTCTGTTTCAGTACAGCCATGAAAATTCTGACTGGTAAGGCTTGTCAGAAAGACAAAGGGCGGAGCTAAAGTTTGTCGTTGTCATTTCCCTCCAGTCCGGCGAAATTATCAGACACTATTGGGCTGTTTCATTTATCTTACTTTGCATTCAGGTACAGACAAGTGTTGCCGTGTCAAGTCTCATTGTTTTGTTTGTTTAGTTTGTTGTGAGATTTGTAATGATTAGGAAGACTTTGGATGTATTTCGGGAAGTGACTCTTAGCGGTCTACGTGGCAGCATTAAGCTAGCACATTCACGCATCAGGCCTTAAAAGGTTGTAAATCGATGCAAATGTTTCAATGTCTGTTCTTCAAACCTGGCCAGAAAAGTCTTCAACAGAAAATACGAAAATATCCCGTTTAAAATAGCCTCATCAAATTCAGAATATTGTTATTTTCTGAGTAGTGGAATGAGTGTGCATGTAAACACAGCAACTGTTTGATCTTTTGCCTCTTGCTCCTTCAGTATCACACACACACAGACACACACACACACACACACACAGACACATGCTGGGTTGATGAATGTGACCCCGCTCTGTGTGATTTATTGACATGACATCAAAATAACAATTTGGATCTTCCAACTATCAACATGACCTCGTGCAACTTTAATATTTGCTTGGAAAAAAGTGACTAAATTCAGACACACACACACAAGGATGGAGTTCACACAGAGAAATGAAGCGGTGCGCTCTTGTTGGCAACAGACGACGACGTGAGACGGGGAGGAGAGAGAGAGACACACAGACAGAGGGGACGTCGTTCTGCCTCTACCGCATCCCTTTCTCTCCCCTCACCTTGTTGGGCTTGACAGCTCTCTGCAGGTTCTCGATCCATTTGTCTCTCTCTGCTGCTGAGCGACACGCAAAGCACTTGGTTCCTGACGCCGTAGTCACCTGAGGTTATAGCCAATGGTAAATTCAACAACCACAGCCATTAGTAACTATGGAGACTGCTACTAAGGCCCCCCCCCCCAAAAAAAAACACGTCTTGAATTCACTCTCAACCTCTGTCATGTTCCTCTAATGGAAATGTGATGGAAAAGCTGACAGCAAATTGTGTGCAGACTAGAGCTCATTTCAGTGTCCTTGTTTCTTTTCAGTTGTAAAAAAGTGTTTTCATTTCACAGTCTCTTTCACTTCCCTGTCACTTGTCAGGATGGAACAATGTTTTCCATTGCATTTACCGCACTTTGTTTAGAGAGTGTGCTCTTCTTTGTCTAGACTGTGCAGCTGACCTCTCACCTCAAAGCAGTACTCCTGTCCCAAGATGCTCGAGTGGACAGGTTTGATGATGGCGTCCTCATCCAGCGTGAGGTCCAGCGCCTCGGCAGCGCTGCTTGGAGACAGCAAGGACTCATGGGAGTGGGACTCTTTGAAGCTCTGCATCAAACGGGTCCTGGGAGGAGTGAGTTGTTGTTAGATGTATGTGTGTGAGTGTGAGTGTGTGTGTGTGTGTGTGTGTGGGGGGTGGTGGTGGGGGTGATAGGGTTCTTATTGAGGATGGCACCACATTTCATTTGTATCTTTTGTTAAAGGAACACGCCATCTTTCCCAGAGCCAGACAAGAAGCTAAATATTCTTGTTTGTGTTTCATTAGAGAGCTGAGAACCACAGAGACCAGCTGACCTCTCGTTAGCTGAAGGCAATGAATGGAAGTGGATGGGAGATGTCAGCATTGCTCCATCAAAATTCAAATACTCGTGTACTTTCTCCAAAGCAATATTTGCCTGCCTTACTTCGAATAGAAAATGAATGCAGCCATCGCTGTGAAGTAACAATTTAAAATCGTCATTTTAGCATGAAACCCACCACTTCACCAACTGGAAGCAGTGATTTGATGCAAATCAAAAATGTTGGTTAGCAAAATGTTTGACAAAACCAGCGACTGTTACCATTAATCGTGGCCACGTTCATACAAAAAGATGAGGGGGATTTCTTCTCGACCTTCCAGGAGGGAAGGGCAGCAATCTTCTTGTCTGGCTCTGAGGAACACGGCGAATGAACTCGTTTCCTAAAAAGTTGCCATGTTCCTTTAATGAATGACAAAGTTCTGTGCAACACAGTGAAGAAAGCAGTCCAAAATATCCACGTTATCAATGTGCAGGGCCAAGAAAAAAAGAAAAAAAAGAGACGCTCAAATAAAGACAGTTTTTGCCTCGTCGAATATTTGTGAAGTTCAGTGAGTGAGCAAAGCAAAATACGCAATGCGCCGTGGAGGAGTGGTGGATACAAACCAGGAAGATGTCTGTCCAAGCAATGTTAGATTTCCCTTTAAAGACAAATAATTACATGTGTTTCAGTCGGTCCCAGGACAGTCCACCCTCGTCGATCGGTGCCAATAGTGGCGAGTAATTATGCAGCCACGCTACTAACCCTCTACGGTAATAACAGAGAAGAAGTAGACCACACAGCTAAAAAGTTGGGAGACATTCTGAAACTATCGGCTTGAAATTATTTAACATGCAACCATAAAGTGGACAGAGATCCAAGCGTTTCGCGCCACCATATTCAACGAGTTGTATTTTAAAGACAAAAAAAAGAGAACCCGTGCAAACTGAATGGACTGCTAAATGGCTGATCCCGCACTCTTATTTTGAAAAGCTCATTAGAATCTTGTTTGAAATGTAAATAATTGCTCTTAACATGTCAGCAATGACACACGATCAAAGGGAAAGAGTCTGCGCTGTGTGTCACTGCTCCGTCTACCTTTGCCAGCTCATTAAACGTAGGAGGACTGGTTGTCCAACGGCAGCAAACACTCATCTGACAATCTCAGTTTTGGGTCGCAGCTGATTTGAAAGATGTGTCCACTCCTTTCAGGCAAACCTAAACATTTAATAGCTTTTTTTTTTTAAAAATCAGTGATTCTTCATAAAAACCATTCATCCTGACCGACATGGTTCACATTCCTGCTCACCTACACACTCACTCACTCACAAACACACACACACACACACACACACACACACACACACACACACACAGGGCAATAAAAACACAGAGCAGCTCAGCTGACAGTCACAAAGTCACTTAGACAGACCGATGACGACACAGCGAGTCTAACCAGAGGACGAGGAGGGACGGTCAGGTGTGACGAAGCAGTCAGAGAAGAAAAGGAGGGATTAAAAAATAAAAAGATACTGTATATCCTCTGGGCTGCGTTGGGCTCTCAGCTTCTCCACTGCGCTGGCAATGCTTTTGTCTACTTTCAATCACAACGCTCATCAACTGATTACATGTAGGAGACCGAGGGGGGGGGGGGGGCAGAGAGAGGGGGGGGGGGAGAGGGAGAAAGAGAGAGAGAGGGAGAAAGAGAGAAAGAAAGAGAGATAAAAATAGACCCAAAGGAATGAGTCAGATTGTGGGGAACACACAGAGGAGGAGAGCGAAGGAGTGGGGGGAGGTCACGAGAGTACGAAGGCTGAGAGGAAGAAGTGAGGGAGAATGTCTCTCAGAGGAAATCGAATTGATTATGTAAACAGAGGATCCTTTGGAGATGAAGAGAGTGAGAGCACGGATTAGAGGAACGAAAGGAGGAAGGAAGGAAGGATGTGAGAAGGCTGGAGAGGAGGGATTAAAAGAAAGAGTGCCGGAGGTAAAACAAGGTCTATAAGCAAGGTGTGGGGAGACACACACACACACACACACACACACACACACACACACACACACACACACACACACACACACACACACACACACACACACAGGCGCACACAGAACTGCTGAACCAAATCTATCCAACAACCTCAGCACCGAGAAGCGAAGACTTCATTTGTAAACGAAATAAATGTAAATATCAAAGAGAACACGTGTAGTTCCTACCTGCAATAACAAACCATCAAGCAGAACAAGTGTCAACATGAGCACACGTCGCTGAGCTGAGGAGCTCAGATGATTAGCGTTAGTTAGATTAGTGTAATAATTTATTGACAAATATTTAATCTCCAGTTTAATCTCACTAGACATGCAGGAAATCTCTGTGTACGTGTCCGACCGCACAAATGACGTTAGCGTGGCTTCCTCAAGGACGGTTCATCCGATCAACATCAAACCACCGCCGTGCTGTGCTTGAGGGTCCGGGGGTCCGGGGGGTCCGGGGGGTTCTGGGGGTTCTGAGGGTCTGAGATAACAGGGCCGTGGAGATGTTCGACTAAGATGAAAGCACTTCAGAGATGATGGACCACAGACAGAGCAAACTAGAACGGAGCGATGAGAGAAGGGGGTGGGACAGGTGGAGGAGGTGGGAACAGCAGAAAATAGGGCCCTCCAGGGTGAAGACTGCCGCAATCAGCCTTTAAAGCACTTTCGCATCGTCCTGCTGTTGACTCAGACCATTCCTTTGTGACAATGAATCAAATCTGGCGGTTGTGTTGCTGCTGCTGCTGCTGCTGCTGTTGTTGTTCTTATAAACACACAATTTCTGGTTCAGAAATGTTATTTTGGTTGGCAGAACATGAACAAACTGCAGTTTCTGTGACTGCTCATTCATTTAGCGATCATCAGATGTGACGATTCCCTCTGTTTTGTTTCCTCATAAACTGCACGCACGTTAGCTTTGGCCCATAATCTGGCAAAAAAGAAAAAAAAAGAAAAAAGAGCCATTATTAATGACACTCCAGGCGAAATTGTGCTTTTGCTGACGACTTCTTGACATTTTACAGGCCGAATGATAAACTGATGACTGAATCAACGATGAAATCAAATCGGAAACATACCGCATAAACTTTGATGAACTTTACTCGAGGTGTCTGAGTTATGGAAGCCACACGACAGTTCTGAATAAAGGAGGATGATCCCAGATCCCTTTGACATTTACAGTAGCAATAAATCAAAGTAATTACTTCCAAAACAGTCAATATTTCAAACAAGCAGATGTTAGAGCCTGTTTGGGAGCGCAGAGACATGTTTATGGCTGCGTGAATTTCTATGCGTGCTGAGAAAGGGCATGTGTTCTCAACAAAACCCTCCCTGGATGAATAAAGATTAAAAAAAAAAAAAAAGGAGAATACCAATGAAGAAAGCTGCATCGTGGTTAGAAACATCAAGAGTGAAAACAGATATTAGCCACGAGAGTCTCTGCAAACAACCTTGACCTCACAAGAATCTTGACTTTTTTTTTTTTTTTTCCTTTTTTCTTCTCAGCTCTGTGCCTCCTCAGACCAACCGGGGATAATAGACATCTACAACCTTCCCAAATGAATAAATCATGCGGGAATGCACCTCGGCAGACACCTGGCCTGAAAAAGCCTCTCCCGGGTGCACTTTTGCCCCGTGTTTATGGTATCAACACGACCTTGTTCACACCTGAAGTTTGTCTCCTCTGTCATTGCTAAGTAGAAGCTTATAAATGAACCCAAGAGGCAAAACACTCGTGACACCGTGGGGTGATGTAGTGTTCGCTGATCTCCAACATTCATCAGGAGACGCCCGGGAGAGCAGAGGGGATGTTTGGCGGCAGCTCGGACGTTCCGTTCGCACAAAAAGAAAAAGCTGCTCGAATCCCAACGAACACGAGGCTGTCAAACAAACAACTTGACACCGTTATTCGAACTCAGCAAACTTCAGGGGTTGTTTTTTTTTTTTTTTTTTTTTTCATTCAATGCAATCTTTTGTTTCTCCTCCTCCTTCACAAGGGAAGGGGGAGGGGGGAGCAAAACCTCCCCCCTCCCCCTTCCAGAAAACAAATAAACTTTCCTCAATCAACACCAACCAAATCAGAGTCTGATCTGAATACTTTCAGTTCTGCTGCAACTATCTACACGATACAGAGGCGGTATAATTAAGCAAATCTCCCACAGACTCATTATGGTATGTGCAGCCGCCATATGGCTGTTTGTTGGTCACCATGGAGACAGGGGGACGTGTTTTCATTGCACCAGCAGAGAAACGGTGACGGTGCTGAGTGTTTTAATTGTAAGTGACACTGCACACCGGGGCGTGAGAGTGTAAAATAAACAGCCAGCTAAAGACAGACCTTTTTTTGTGGACGGACAGGTGCCGTGTTCCTGCGTTCATAGGTCCAAATTCCAATACAACTTCCAGGAAAAGAGCAGCGCCGGTAAACACACGTCTAGCCTGCACCATGAAATGATCATTTCCAACACAATAAAATAACAGATGTCATGTGCAGCCTCCTCCACATTACTCATGGAATAAGAATGAGCTTTTCCTCTAACGGATGCTGACTCCTGACTGCTTTATACTTTTCAACGCCGGCTGTGTTGTTGTGCTCCGTCCTGAGATCTGCTTCCAAAACAGATGTCTTGTAGATGGACATCTTAATTGTTTGCGATGTAATTGTACTTATATATATATATATTTAAAAAAAAAAGATTGCATGCTGAAAAATAATATTACTAAAGAAGAAATAAGAAAAAAACAAAGTCAGAGTGACCTGACAGAATGCATGTGAAATGACCATGACTTCATCGCAGCGCATTACACGGTGGTGGCGGCGCATTACATAAATCACTGAGCAACCTTTTCCTGGTGGGCTCGCTAATTCCCTGCTTCAGCAAAGTCGTGCGACAGGCGGTGATTACTGCGGTTAAAACACAAGGAAGACCACCGTAGGAGGCAGGCTGGGGAGGTTGAGTCCTGCTGCAGGTCCATCAGGACAGCTTGAACCTCAAACATCAGGACTCGCAGAGTCGCAATAAAGGAAAAGAACAGAAGGGGGGGGGGGGACCCTGAACGGGATAGAAGTCGCTCCCTCACTTCAACTCACCGGTGGCTGTGAGATATTACTTGTTTTATCAATTCAGTTATTTCATGTTATAGTTAAATATGGTAGCTTAAAATCAATTAAATTGAAGGATTGAAATTGAAATTTTATGTTATGGCCTCAAAGTACATAAACTGTGGGAACAAAGTGTGATTTGGGCTTTAAAAAAAATAACAGAATTGAGGGAATAAATCAAATCTTGTGCCCTGATGACAAATACATGAAAATACATACACACGAAAACCAAACTAATGTCCCCGTGGTCTCTCCAGGGCTTCGTACTCAGCCTCCGCTGTAAAACACTACTTCCCGACAGTGGATGTGATTTCATTCAACTTCTGTCGGCGGCCGATGACCGAATGAACATTTCTGGACACAGAACAGATTTACTGACGCGCTCAGTGTTACCAGACTAAAGGACCCAAAGTGACTCCGGGGTGCAGGTAAATTATTTGAACAGACGTCACGCAGTGTTTACAGGTTGTGGTCATTTCACGAGTTTCTATGAGATGGAGTTGAAATCTTTGTCTAATTTACAATGCAAAAAAAAAAAAAAAAAGAAGGAAAAAAGATTTGCGACAAGACGCAAGGTAAAGAGTGAATCTGAGAGGAGAAGAGGCCTTCCTCCGTGTGTAATGATCCAGACATGCACACTTGCAGCATGAATTCACTAAATATTAAGTGCCTGCTAATGGAACACGTGAAAATCTGCTAGTTAATTTTCCAGAAATGAGATGCATGCCCTGAAAACAAGCGATCACATCCCAGTGATGTGCCGCTCAGGTGGTTAAGACTCCTAAGACAGGAAGTAAAATCTTCTGACTAAAAATGAATGAAGTACACCGAGAAAGATTGGGAGGTTTGGCAGTTCACCCTCTACCAACCAACACTGCCGGACGCAGCAGATTAATGCACATACGACAAAACACACACTCATGCACGTACACACACTTCCTCACTGACCTGTCTTGGTCAGCGCTGCGGAAGCGGGGGAGGATCATGTGGCGGAAACTGCTGGTTCGGTCCAGTTTGGGCTGACTCTTAGCCCTCTTGATGGAGCCCTTCAACCTTCTACTGAGGAAACTCTGGAGCGGTGAAGGAGAGGAACAAAAAGGGCGGACAGATGGAGGAAGAGAGGGACGATGCGCGTGGCGAGGGGTTACAAAGGCGGAGGAGTGATTGGCATGATATTAGCGGCGAGGAGGAGAGTTTGGAGTTGTTGGAGGAGGACGAGTGGAGTGGAGTCAGCGGGGTTTGTGTCAAGACGCATTTGAGGAACACAGAAATCAGATGGAGACACACAAATGAGACACAGGATGCGTGATGGGGGAGAGCAGAAGGTAAATTTATTATCAACGTGAAGTTATACACCTGCATTTGGCCACAGAGACCTGCAGTGTTGTGGCAGAGCCTGTGGTGGGCAGCAGTGAGCCAGTCAGTCCCACACGACAGCA
Organism: Aulostomus chinensis; assembly: GCF_037954235.1. Lineage (NCBI taxonomy): Eukaryota > Metazoa > Chordata > Actinopteri > Syngnathiformes > Aulostomidae > Aulostomus > Aulostomus chinensis. The sequence continues at coordinate 4,548,160 of NC_141330.1, read as the reverse complement.
GCAGCAGCAGGAGTTTCACAGCAGGACTTCACCACACAATCCCACACACTGGATCTGGAAGTTACTCGTTCCACACAACTACCACCATCTTCACCGTGAACATCTCAAAGAAGAAGAAGCCAGTGGAACGAGCAGAAACAGCTGACGGTCAACCGCGAGGAAGGAATAGCAAGGATGAAGGACATTTTCACGTATTGGTTCCTGTTAACGTTGTTTTATCATTGTCATTCCTTCTTGTTAGGGGCAATTTGGTTCATTGATCATGAGGTTTCATTGATCTTCTAATATAGTGTCACTTATTTGAAAAAAAGTTAAAGTACATTCAAAAGCCTTTTTTTATATATAAAGACATCATAACACATATCTGATGATTTAAAAAATAGATGAACTATGTGCATTTTTATGTATAAATGAAATAAATAAAATCAATGAGATTCAGCAAATTAAACACATCTAATTAAATTTAATCTAACCGCACCTTAAATGGCACATCATAACTTAGAGTTAAAATACTAATATAATTAAAAATACCACTCAATACGCTAAAAAAAGGAATTTCTTCTAATTTTGTTTGTAATTGTTCACCCATTCTAGGAATCTTTTCATCTACTTTTGTAAAGTTACTTTTATTTCTAAACCTTAAATGTCAAATTCTTCTCAGAAAAAAAAGAAAAAAAAACGCCTAAAATGTTTACTATGAAAGTATTTTAGCGCTTCAGTGCCTCCAGACAGGCATGAAATATCACTTAATGTTCTTCTTTCTTATCCACCTCTCCGCCTTAAAAACTCTCCACTGGTTCAGCTCTCAGGTGCACGGGAGTAATATCATTTATATACCTATAGCACAGCAGCCTTATTGAGTGAGAGAATGACTGGAGGGAAATGACACCTTGTCATCTGGCATGAGTCAAATGGCTTTGAAGCCTGTCTTGAGGATATGACTAAAGACTTGGCTCCATCTGCTGGTTCCAAGCTAATAGCCTGCATGACTAAATCTGATTTGATTAGCCGCTCCGTCTGACACTATAAGTCTCAAAAAGTCAAAGTGTTCGATGCGGAGAGAGAAAAACCTGAATCACAATCAGCCAAAATAAAGAGAGGCAGGAGTGTGCGTGCGTGTGTGTGTGTGTGTGTGGGGGGGGGGGGGGGGGGATATCTTTAGTGGCTGCGAGTGCGTGCAGAGCTGCTCAGCCCGTGGACAGTGTCGTGCTAATTTCACCCTACTATAAAAGGAGAAGATCACTTAGTGCTTCTGCTTATTTGCTAATGTCCACATTTCTAACGTTAAGTTTGTCAAACGGCTTCACAAAGACAGCTCAAAGCACTACAAGGTGATGTTATTCCAGGAAAATGATTTAAACCAATACTTGCGTTTCCTTCTGTCACCATATAATTTGCTTTGGTAGAAAGCAGAGAGTGAAGCAATAAGCCTGACGGCTGAAAAAGTCTGCATCCTTCCAAGGTTTCCACGGCGACACTTCCAGCTGTTAAAGCTTGCTCATACAATCAGAGAGCCTGAAATATTGATATGAAAACTCAGCTGCTATGAAATAATGATGAAACACTCTGACCAAGCCAAACTGAGTCCTCACACTTACTCTAATGGATTATCTGGCTTCTGCAATTTTCAAGTCGGTGCAAGCTGACGGGGACAGTAAACAGTCCTGCTATTTCCAGCCACGGTGGTGTGCAAACACCAGCAGAAATCATGGAAAGGAGATGAGCACCGCTGGCACAAACCTAGACACCAAACTGGCCGTTATGCGCATGTTTGATAACTTGTGACTGAGGTTCTGTCATCACGAGAAAAACAGTAAACAGATTATTTTTGTCCAAAACGTGTTTTTCGCTGCCGGCTCCTCTCTGCCTGTTTGACTGAGGTTGTTTCTGGTACAAAGACAAACACGATGATCCCGAGAGGAACAGTGACAGCACATTCTTTTATATTGCACGTGGTTTCATATTCATTAAAAAAAAACATACAAGTTGTTTAACGTGTTTTAGCCTTTTTCATACAAGTCACCTTGCCTTTGCATGTAGTCCAGACATCCAGCGGTTTTCTCTCCTCTCAGTGTGATGTGAAAATCCATCAACGGACTCCGGAACGTGAGTTGAGTCATGGATTTTGACACAGAGAAAACCTACTGACGCATCTTATGTAGGGAAGCAATTACATGATGTTGTGTTTTTATTCTTTACTTAGAATTTCTGGGATATTAAAGACAACATTCACGAGCCAGACGTCATGTGATTTCATTGTGCTGTGCACTTGTCCCGCGTATGACAGACAGTGAAATGAGTCTTGAAGACCTCATTAACTTCTGTCTCATTTAACTTCATTCATTTATTTCTTCTTTTATTTCATCCTCCCCAGGCTATATCCATTTTTATTTGGTAATTTATGTTCATATTTAATACGTCTTAACTGGGCAAACAGACAAAATGCACTGTAAACTTTTTAAATCCACCTACAATTAAACTGCATCAACACAAAGAGCTGAAGTATCTTTGACATTGCAGACTAATGTGTTTCCACACACTTCAGGATCCCGTGGAGGATAGAACAGAAACCAACGGCTGCCTGGAAAGGTTAGAAAATAATCCATCAACTATGTAGATTCTAGACACCATGCATCAACTACAATATTGAGTTGGACTAAAACCCAGTAATCTGAGTAGTCACATACACACACACACACACACACGCACACACATGTGCCATGTTTGTTTCACATACCTCAACAGGGGGCAGTGGCGAAATGAACGTTCCTCCTGCCACAGGACTCGAACCGGCAGCCCTCCAGTCCACGCCCCAGTATGAGAAGGGGGAGGAGGAGGAGGAGGCGGCAGGCGAGTGAGGCAGGGTGAAGGACAGGGAAGGGGACAGGGGCAGCGAGCGGGGCATAGGGGGTGTGCCGGGCCCCTTCTTGGAGCCCTTTTGTTGGTGCTGCAGCTGGCACAAATTGAGGGAGGGAGACATTGCTAGGGAGAGGGGGAAAGGGTGAGGCGGGGTACCGCTGGCCCGGCGGCTACAGGTGTGCTGCGGGCCCAGGGCAGGAGGAGGGAGGAGGGACAGCGAGAGGGATGGAGGCAGCGAGTGAGGCCGGGAACAGGGAGGATTACTCACGGATTGTCGGAAGGGTTGAAGGGGGGCAGTGGGAGGGACCTCCATGCTGGGCTGCTTCCCTGTGGCTATACTCTTCCGCCGGGGGCGATGATCTGAGAGAGACAGAGCGGAGGTCGACAGGTAAGACAGTAACACACACCAGCAGAACGGAAACATCAAAGGTGAAATGAGGACAGAACAAAAATTACGGCGAGAGCAGTGAGAGACACAGATGAGACCATCCTCGAGGTAAACAGCTACGGGAGGCCTTTTATTGACAGCCCATCTAAAGAAATGAAGGAAAACCAAAGCAAATGAAGCAAAGATAGAGGTCAAAGGTGTGAAATAGGACCATGTGGAGTCACTGCTGCCTCCGCGTGCGCGCACGCACACAAACACACACACACCTTCCTCTGAGGGGTTGATGAGGTGAGTAACACAACACTGTAGAGGAGAAAGATTATCTGTCTGGACGTCAGATGAGGAGGATGTAAAGGTGGTGAGGGGAGGGGCCCAGTGATGTATGGACAGCAAGGAGTGAGCATTAAGCAAACAAAGCACTTATTGGCTTCCGTCTGCGAGTCGGTACCTAATGCACTGAATTGGTCAGTGGGGGAATAATCTCATCCATACACTTGATGGATGACTGCGAGTGTTAACGGAGAGTTTAGAAAAGCAGGAGACAAACCACAGGAGGCCCGGTTGGCCTGCACTAACCAACTACGCCAAAGTGATAACACAAGTATGTGAGTCTTCAGATTCCTCGTCGGTGTCGTCCTTTATAACAAACCTCGGTGAACTCAGTGAAATGACAACAACAATGGCTCCACAGCAGCGTCCTCCAGACAAAGTTCCTGAGTATGCTACTAATAGGGTGGCGCAGGAAGGAGTACTAAATCCCAGACACACAGTAAGTTTGCACTGTTGAATGTCTGGCTCCCTCCTCTCCAACTTAGAGGGATTTATAAATGTGTTTTCAGTCTGACAAAAAGTCAGTGGTTTAAACCAGTATAATATAATTGTAAGATTTGTTCTACAGCACAAAATATAACGGGAAATGTTGCACTGAGATTTTTCTGCGTCTGAAAAACTGCACTTACTAACAAGCGTCTAAACAGGACTTCAGACGTTGCAGCCGATATTCAAACATCGTCAAGGCCAAAAAGAGAAGAAGGGTGACGCTGAAATCATGCATTGCTAGCCTCACGCTAGCTCTGTGCCCGTAATGACTGTAGTTACCCTTCAGAAGTGAGACAGGGGTGAACAGAGACTGCAGCAAAACCACACCAAAAGCATCCCAACCACTGACCCAGCATAAAACACAGCATGGCGTCAGTGCAGCCAGCCCAACTCCCTTCAACAGACTCGACTGTCAGATGTCACTCAAGATGCCTTTTGTTTTCAAAACTGCCAATGTTTCTTACTTCCTCTGCGTGCTGTCTTGCAAACCATCTCCACTCAACTCCAGCTTGTCCTTGGCACACTTGTTCAGTCCTCTGCGGGGGGTCTTTGCCACTGCTGCTTTCCCTACATACGACAATCCATGTCAGCACATGGAAGGACAGGGATGTACCAGAGCAGAGCCGGAACACTTGAAACTTCCAGCAGTAGCAATAAAGGTTTCTTTTGCCGAAGTAGAAATCCAGGACCTGTGCTGATGGATCACATCAGAGGGACCAAGCACATTCCCGCCATGTTCATTCAGGCTGAGGACCTGATGGACTAAAGCGATAGATTACCGATTCTACATTCATCCAGTGACGGATTCGTGAAATAAAGCAGCAAGTTACAGGTGATGTATCCCTATTTTTACAGACCCTCCTCTAACCTGGCAGATATGGTACCTATCATTAAAATAATTTAATGTGAAGTGTTTTCAGCTGGGTGGCATTAATATCTATATTGTAGCTAAAATGTTTTTCCCTTGGACTCAAGTATGACACATGCAGGAAACCGCCTCAGTCTTGATGCGGTGTAAATATGTTTGCTCTCATGCAGCTGACAGCGTCGCACGTCTGGAAGATGGTAATGTAAATTGACAGAGACTGGAGTGTTCTGACATCAAATGTTAAGGGCCAGTTCTTGTTTGTAGTGTGTGTTAATACTGTACTTGATCATAAACCGGAGGATATCATTATTTCTGCACTGCTGCAACTCCTCAGTAGTCCTCGTGCAAAATAGAGCATTATTTGGATTCCTTTAAACAGGCTTTTGAGACAGTGAAGCTTGATGGGAACACAAAGGTTCTTTACACATTCTATTCATTTGGATATTTAAGTTAGAATTCCCTCGTTTCTTTCAATGCGGGTGGACACGCGTGCGTGATCCTCTGCTCCAGACCACATCCGCCCACCACCGGTTTGTTTACCATGACTACAAGTTTCTGTTTGTCATACCAGTACCACGCAACACATCAGAGTACAGCCCTGAGAACCTTGTGAACACAAATACTGACCCAAAGACGCAACACTCCATTATAACCATCATCAAATATACCAATCAGTTCCACCTAAACAGTAGACTTAAGAGTTTGATTCATGGAACACACCAAAGCCCACAGGATTCCAACTCAGGTTAAACAAGTGGAAATGTTGTGGTGCAACCAAACATAGGAGACACAATATTGATGACATGGCGCAGCGTCATATCACGCCATGGTCTACATGTGGCTTCTGCTGCTCATTTATCAATTTTCACACACAAATTCTGTGAGAAACATGGAGGAACTGGGACCTCTTGCCAGCAGAACAGTCACATAAAACGATATGGATGATCACCAGAAGATGTTGGCTACTCCCTGGGTTCTTGTGAGGAATAAATGCAGTAAATTATACTCGTGAGAGCAGAAAAGAGAGAAACGGTCAACAAGCTGCTGATTTCCAACAGAGGAGAGTGAAACCATCCCTGGCGGCGTGCACATCCGTTAAAGGTGAACCTTCAGGATGTGAAAATTCAGCTTGTAGACATCTCCCGGCCAAGACTCACCAAATGTGTAAAGTTTGGAAAAGATCTGAGCACGTGGAGTTCAGTTACCTCACCAGCGGCGGAACCAGCTGCCTCGCCATGGTAACACTGATTAAGGAAACTGATAGTCACCCATCGCCTAGCTCGTAAGGTAATGCTGACTGGTTCTGAGATGGGTCGGGTCTACCTTCTAGGAGGAGGACATCAACAAAGCAATATGGGTCCTTCCTCGGCCGATCTGCCACCCTTCAACCAGGTTTGGCAAAAATCTGCCTGGTTGTTACATAATCCTGCTGATGGATAAACAGACGAACGCCACCAAAAACCTGAGCTCGTCGGTGGAGGTGACGCAGCCGGAAGAACCAGCTATGTAGCAGCGCTTGTCACCAAGCTGCGGCGGAATCATATCAAAGGCTACTTTACGTCTCTGCGCGTCTCTCCCTGCTCCATCAGCGTCATGATATCAGCGACTCAAGTAGAAGCTGGTCACATTGGTGTGTTTGTTCTTACATTCTTTTTTTTCCTGCACCTCACACAGACTCATCATGTTGATCATGTTATCCATCTCTGCTGTTTCCTTCCTCTCTCAGCCTCGTCTGTCTCACACACACACACACACACACACACACACACACACACACACACACACCAACATTCAGACACACACCTCCTCTCACCCACGCAGCTATTTTACATAATTCAAATAGTGCATTTATCCCTCTACCTCTCTTCAGATACCCATCTCTCTCTCCTCTTTTGCTCATTTTATTTTTTCTTACCATCTTCTAGTTTCCATTCTATCTTCTTTATCCCTCCACTTCAGTGTATGTGCCATTCTAGCACCCTCCATTTTCCTCTGTATTCCTCTCTTATTTTCATCAGCTCTGTCTTTTCACTCGCTTTCATTTACCTGTCCAAATGGAAATCTTTTTAGGCGCCCATCTTTCTAGCTGAAATTGTAACATTTTTGATCCAACCAACGTAGGGAGGGAAAGACATGAATGTGTTTGCTGCTCAGGCGAGACATGGCTAGTGTCTCTTTGTCCAGATGAAAGTGTAGGTTGGCTGGCTGACTGCTGGTGGAGGAGTCTTCTAAAATAACCCCTCTAAAGCAGGCTTACATAAAAAGGCTGCTGACAAATCACAGCAGAAAACTCAACATCTAGACTTGTTCAAAGGTGTCAAGAGTGCTTTTGATGGCTGATTGTAATTGTATGAAAAGTTAATTTTTAGCTCCTTGAAACTGGGTTTTGTAACAGGGTTGCATAAAAGCAAATTATTTCATTAGAGTAAAAATAACCTACACTTCCAGGACGGCAAGAGCAGTTTTGGTTTTAGTCGATGGTGGACCGCATAGTTCAAGGAATTCACTGTCTTTAATGAGAGCCTACTCGAGAACTATAAGGAGGATTTCCTCCACTATTCATTTGACGTTCTCTCATTGTACCACTCGCAGTTTCACAGAAGAAATGTTAATTAACAGTCGTTATTATGGGTGGTGGCCTGTACCGTGGAGGCTGTGCCATCGTTATGTATGCACCATAAGGGCAACCATCTCAATTAAAAGGCCTTGAAACAGTGATAAACATCCTCCTCCGAATTTATTGTTTCACAAACTCATTAGTATCCTCTGGAGGAGCAGATTGTGCCAACGAGAGAAGTGTTTTAGGATTCAACTGGCATCCGACTTTCTAACGGTAACAAAAGCAAAGTTAGGGCTATTTTTGGAGGATAAGCAATAGGAAGGAAGAGCGGCCCGAGTGTTAGTGCACGATCCCAAAAAAGAAAACCTGGTCCTGGTCCTGGTCATGAGATTAGCAGAGAGCCCATGTTTGATTACATCCTCCAATGGAGAATTTCATTGGGGTGGAAGCCTTGATCTCTGTTGAAGATCATCCAAGTATTTGTCTGCTTTTTTTTGTGCAGCTCTTGTATTTCCTGAGAAAGTGCAATGAAAAAAAAAAAAAAAACCACCTCATTTTTAAGTGTGGGAGTGTGTCTGGGGGCCAGTTTACACCACAGATTCACCATGAAGAGGGAATACTCCACATCTTCATCTGTTTATCTCTTACTCTGACTATGCCCTTATTCTGGTTAAGGTTGTCAGAAAATGCTGTTCATTGTGGCAGCGTCTTAGAGTACCGCCTTAATCACGTTACTGTCAGAATATCCACGTCCATGAGAACAAAGCCACTTTCTAAACTGGCGAGTATCAAGAATGTTGCAGACAGGTGCATGGCAAGAGTTTGCAAGTTTCAACTTATCCTCCCATCCTGAACCTTTAGTCCAAACTGGCCTTAAGAATTTCCACAGCATCATTTAAGGTCAGAGAGGTAAAAGGGGAAAGTGTAATTTAAGTGTAGGAGGCTCGAATATTGTGATAAATGAGACAGCATGCTTCCAAATATTCAAGTGAACCCTAAACAGCATAAAAAAAAAACCCTCCTAATGATACTAGTCTTCACAACTGATGAACTCTTTCTAAGCATTATGTTCGTACAGAGAAAACTTGCAGCACTTTGTGTTCACTTTACATTTCATTCCAAAGTTGCTGAGCAAGTTCCCCGTGCGCCATGCAGGCATTTACTTTCTTAATCTCCAAAGAGACTCTAAAGCAGTGGTGGGATTTAAATACAGTTTGACCTCCAAAACACGATATTTTTAGACTTCCCCGGCTCAGACACAGTGCCTGCCTTTGTTCCGATTCTTCTGCATGTACCCAGATGTGTGGGAAACATCTGAACTGGGCATATTAACAATTTGTCTTTGGCCACAGAGGGCAGATTACTGTCGATTTAGAGCCTGTAGTATATAAATCATGACTGTAATTTCAAAGGCACACAGGTCTGCAACACAATGGCTTACCGAGAGCAGAAGATGCTCTAGGTAAAGGTATCCCAATTTAAATGTCCAGCTCCGTCCTGTACATTAGTGCAGGTAATTTTCTGTATGTAGAGCAAACGTGCTCTAAAACCAAGCGTGTAAGTTTGACCGTGAGCTCTGTCGCTGTTCGTAATGCATCAACTAATTGACTACAAAATATGTATTGATTTATCCAACAGGGAAAATGCATTCCAAGAAATGATGCTGTAAACCAGAGTTGGCATTTAAAAAAAAAAAAAAAAAGGGGGGAGGGGGTGTGTGTTAGTATATGGTCCTTGGACAGATGTTACATAAAGTCTTATGAAAAATAGCCAATCTTTTGCAACACACTACATTCATCTGAGAATACAAACTCGTGACTGACCTTATGTATTTTAATGAGAATAAATCTTCACACTTAATACCCTCACTATATTGTACAGTCGGTGGTCCCCAGAGTGAGAACAGAATCAGGCAAAAAAGCATCTAAATACATCATCGGCTCTTCCTGGAATAACGAGCAGAAAGAGCCGACACTCTCTGAGCGGATTACCTCAGGGAAGGTTAATTCAGTTTTTAAAGGATCAAGAAATTTGCGCTTTTGGTCGATGTGATTACTCATAAACTGTCATTGAAATCGTTTGACAAAACTACAGTTGTTTCTGGATCTAAATTAGGTTTACATCTTTGACCTTGTCTTACAAATTACCTGCATATTGGGTTCGCTGCTTTGCAGCATGTGACAGTCATGTTTGTCTGTGTTTACGGTGGCGTCCATGGCCAGGTTGCCCTTCAAAAAGAACAGTTCATCTCAGCAACCTGGTTAAATAAACGTTGTACTTGCTTTAATTATTACCTGTAATCAATTAACTGGTTTCATCATTAATACATCGAGTGCTGCCTAAACAAAATTAATTCAGCCACACCTACAGTACATGTATGCGTATGTGCTGCACATATTAAAGGGGAACTTCATTTTTTTGTCAATCTGGACCCTATCTTCCTAACTTTGTTTTGGTCTAAGTGAGTGATGAAAATAAGAGAAAAACTTTAAAAAGAATCTCTCCAGAATGGAGCAAAGGCAAAGATACCTGCATCCTCAAAAGCACGTACTGTATTCCAATGGGGCAGCTGGCTTCTGTGAAATTACGCCCAATAAAAGTGCTTCTGTTTCACACTGACAAGCTCAGGTTGTTTTTATGAACGTCCGGCAAAATAATGGAAAGGACAAATGAATGTCTACAGCAGGCCTTTGCCCTCTTGGAACAGCACAGGATTTGCTCTTTTCACTGGAAGTAGTCGTCACCCTGGATCAAGTGGTTAGCGTCCATTCGTAGCACAACCAGCCACAACTTCAGCAACAACCTCTGGATTAACAACTTGACCCTGAGGAAATTTCAGAGTGATTTCTTCCTGGAGAAGGGCATTGAAAACTGGTTCTTGTTGAGAACTGGTTCCCAGTGTTTCAATTCCTTGGAATTATTTGCCAATTTTGCTGACAATTCCCTTATCGCACATGACGTCACCACGCATGTTTCATTGCTCACGCAAGCTACGCTACAGCAGGAAACACTGCGCCGAAGCGGCACAAATGCTTGAAAGTTAAGTTACATTTCATGAGAAAGTATGACAACAGGGCAACTTGCAATACTTGCAAAGTGGATATTTCATCAAAGGGAGGAAATACTACCACTATGCAGAAACGTTTGCACACCCAGCATGTGATAACTTTGAATGAATGTCGTGTTTTTGATCCACTCCGGGGTGAGTCTCAACCCAGGGTGAGTCTCACCCCAGGGTGAGTCTCAACCCAGGGTGAGTCTCAACCCAGGGTGAGTCTCAACCCAGGGTGAGTCTCAACCCAGCAGCAGCAGCAACACAAGCACATCCTCTGCTGTTAATACTGCAGGTGACTAACCAACTAACAATGCTTATCATGTTAGCGCCCCCTCACTATTGGGTTTGTAAGGTCATGTTACTGCTAAGCTACACAAAGTTTATGCTAATCGACCTGTTTGTTCTCTTTTTTTCCAAATGAGAATCGATTAGAGAATCAATAAAGAAACGAATCGTTTAGCAAAATCGAAAATGGAATCGGAATCGTGCAAATCGTACCAATTCCCATCCCTGTCTCTCCCTGACTGAGAGTTGGACCCAGACCGCAGCAAACAAGGGGCGGGATCAAGCGAAAGGTACAGTCGTAATTACTCCTTTCCATTATGTTGTCAGACAAATACAATAAACAATTTCAGGATGGCATAGTGGAAAAAAAGCACTTTTACGGGACATAATTTGACAGCAGCCAGATGCCTCGTTGGGTTACATTATAGTGTGGTAATATGGTAATCATTCACACATACAAAAAAAAAGAAAGTAAAAAAGCTGGGAAAATTGGGTCCAGTCAAAAAAAAAAAAATTCTCCTTCAATACTGCAGCAACATCATCCTGCTTTTCTGGATAGGCTGACTGACCAGCGACACTCGCTCTCCTACGTTGAATGAGCTCTGATGGCAACACGTGTCAAAGATAAAACACTGGAGAAGGAGAATGGCTTCAATCAGCAGCATCATTAAGGGGCTTTGCTATATATTACATCTAACAAAGGGGCCAAGCAATTAAACAACCATTCACTTTAAACAGCGCTGGCACCTGCTGCCCTTACAAGATCGCTGAGGCGGATAAAACAGGGACTTGGACACAATTTGAATACAGGAATTAGTTTTTAGTACCTCCTATATTTTTAACATGTGCTTGGATTTCTTCCACATGCTGCATTATCGACCATCAGCTGGGAGGAGGCGCCAAGAGATGACTTGTCGTTTGTCTCAAGTGTGATAAACTGATCCCCGCCCAATTTTAAAGAGCAGAGAATGTAAGGAGCCATGTGTGGAAAGACCCCATGACAATCAATGTGCAAGTAATCTGACTTACGACTGCATATTTTCTTCCATCAGCAGAACCACCAGACTTGTACACACAGCAACGGCAGTTCGGCAAAGGTGCAATGTCCTGACTTTTTTTTTAATTGTACTGCTTTGAAGTGTGCAGAATATATTCTGTGAATATTTTATGTTGTATACATAAAACTTAGCATTATAAGTTAGTCTGGTTAGATCTCCTCCATCTTAATTGACTGTGATGTGCTGAAGCCTGTTCACCTCTCTATTCATCTACCCGGAGCATTCAAAGAGTGTCAGGGGGGGGGGGGATATACACTTTTGAATGGATGCCAGTTTGGTCAATGGCGCATATTCAAAATTTTATAATTGGACTTGCTTTTCAACATTTATTTATTCAGGGAGGAAGAGTGGAGAGCAGTCATTCCCCCCCCCCCCCCCCAACGATGCCCCGATGACTATAACATATAATATAGTTACACACAGTTTCCTATAATCTCACTCATACTTTTCAGCAGGTTTCCTATAGACTGTTTCTTTTCTAATGCTTGCATGCAGCTTTTCATTACAAAGCTACAAATGCAGAGTGAGATGGAGGGAGAGAGGAAATAACAGCTTTCTGATTGTTTGCTGTTTGTGGTCAAAATCCGAATGACACTTTCAGGCACAAATTCCTAAACATTTTATTTGTTTAAAGGTACTGGGTGTAAAATCTGGAAAAAGACTATACCAAGAAAATTGAATTTAATATGCACAATTATGACTTCATTATTGTACATTCCTCTGAGAATAATAAAAAAAAAATGTGTTCTGTTATCGAGATCTCAGAACAAACTCTTCATCGCTACATACTTCATTGAGAAGGCCCGCTTCAACAGAAGCGGCCCCAGTCGCCCAGAACAGACAGCATTTTTGGCACCGCGGTTGGTATAATAGATGCTTTTACCCTTATTTCTTTTTCGTTCTCATTCAATTAACCAGTAATGACTAAAGCTCCATCAGCCCACCATTGCCCTGATGTTGCAGTGGTGACGTCACATGATCTATCTCTCGCTCTCTTTCTCTGTTTAAGTCCTGAAAATTTGGCTTTAACGTGAACCGGTACTCGGCAGTAATCTGGAGTTGGGTGGTCTGGTAAAAAAAAAAAAGAAAAAAAAAAGTGTTTTTCGCTACATGCTTGGGAAAGGACGGGATGAGATGAGGAGTTTCAATCTGTAACTTCACTGCTGTACTAGAGGTATTAGATCCTACACACTGGTCCTTTAAATACTCATAAATCCATTCGCATGATGATGATATTCCAAGTATCCAGTTAACTCAAAATCTGTTATTTAGCATTCATTAGATGCTTCTTTTTAAACGATGGAACAGAAATTTAATCAAAATCAACATGAAGGGAAGACAATTAGACTACATTTTCATTGATGGGGGTGGTAAAGGACGATGGGGTGTATAAAGGTCGAAAACGACTGATTTTTATGGAGGTAGAGGACGTGAGATGGGTGTGGTTAGCGGCCGTATTGAGCAGCTACGAATTAAATAGACAGAGGTGACACTGTCATTGTCTTTTTGGGGGGGGGGGGGGGGGGGGGTTGGAAGTGGAGGTGTCTTTATTTAGCACCTGTATTGTCGCATTCATGGTTGCATAAATTATCCGGAGCCATTAAGCATTCCTTTTCACAAAAGCGCTAGTCTGGAACAAAAAAAAAAAAAACAACAACAAAAAAAAACCCAACAACTCTGGACAGGTCCATTTAAATCTATTTCTCACTCACTCCGGGCTCCGAGTTTGGTTGCCACAGCAACATCTCGTTCTCCCCCCCCCCCCCTTTCTTTCTTGAATTACCTTACATTTTAGTTTCAAGCAAACTATAACAAAGCTCTGAATAAGGAGAATGCGTGGGTGTGTGCACACGTTGTGGGACCATTGTACGGGTGAAGTCACACATCCCTATGACGGAGTGTGTTAGCCAGCCACGGACCTGGTAGATCGCAGCTGAGAGCCTCCCTCGTCGTTGGATGGCTGCTGCTGACTGACGTGATGTGCTAATGAGTTTGATTGTGAGCGGCATTGAGACGGAAGGTGTGAAGACATCTGAAGACCTGTTTTGATTTGCCTGTTGTAACTATTTCAAAACGCAATTATGTAACCGTTGTTTCCAGATGATGTAAAGGCTTGAAAAGCTGCAGTGTGGCTGAGGCGTCATCACGACATTAGAGGCAGTGATTTAGTCTGGCTGGGGTCATGTGGAAGGTAGACGTCCTTGTCTGCTTTATTTAATCGTTTAATAAATAATGCGTGAGCTGAAATAACAATTAGCCTCATTCACCAATGGTTCTTACATATACACACACACATATACATATATATATATATGTGTGTATATATATACACTGTATATACATATATATATAAATTCTTATTGAAAACCAGTTACACAGTTTCCAGGAATATTCTGACATTCACTCATATTTTCTTATTTGGGATTTGATTTTAGGTGTGGAGCCGCGCGCGCTCAGGAGCACGCTCACTCACATGTGGGAGCTGAGTTACAATTCAGCTTGCACATTTATAACGTTCTGAATTGGTATTTTCAATTTTACCGCCACAGAGGCGGTCAAGTCTGTGGCGGGATTTGTCTATCAGCAGAATTCTGTGAGAAGTTTTGATTTTCACCAAACTCGGCGGAGTGCTGTGGAACGGGCCAAAGGAAGAAGCCAGAACATTTGGGGTCAGATCAGATCAGTCATCGCAGCGACCGGTGGCAACAGGAAATGAGTTTACGCTTTGATGTCCTCCTCCTGGTGAGGCGACCACATCCACCTCAAATTTGGTCAGAGCACCGAAAGAACATTCTGATGGGTTCGAGTGAAGACTGTGGACTGTTGTTAAATGGCGTTACCGTGGCGAGGAAGCCAATTCGAATGTTTTGCAGTTCAATATCAGAGCAAACTGTTGCTAGGCTCCCCATGGCCAGATCCTTTCCATAATTCACGCGTTTGATGAGATTCGTTCTGAGTACGTCTCCAAGCTGAGGTTAATTCATACTTCCCTCTCACGCTATGAAGCAGCTACACACTGTGACACGTACGGGGGTGTGAGGGCCCTCTCATCGCTGCTTTTACTAGGACCTGAGCACCAAAGTGCCAGGGGCCAAAAGCTGACCTTGCAGGAGGTATGCACCCACTGCTAAATTTAGTTATACAAAGCATCATGTTCTTTTAAAAATGATTAAATCAGTTAGGTTAAACGGGAGCTGTGCCATCCAGTATTCAGCGATTGATTACACTGTTCATCATCCAAAAGTACCACTTCTGCATTTTAATTCTACACGCACAATAATATATCTGCTGTCAAGATGTTGCAGGTGGTGTCCTGAGGGAGGGAAGGCATCGTCAAGGAACGCGCAGCTCTCTGCAGAGGTAGGAACTCGGGGAACGTCACCACCGCGCTCCGGAGCTTCGCTGTAGTTTAGAGAGCCATCCTGATGGTCTAAACCTGTGCTGCCACTTTGGGCCTTTTACAGCTATGAGACAGAGCGGCCAGGCCTCAGTCTGTTGCTGGTCTACTCATCACCAGCGTTTCCGCTCCCACTCAAGATCCCTTCCCATATTAAAATGGCAAGTAAAATCATTCCACAAATCTATGACTCCCACCCACTGCCGACCCCCCCTCCCCCTCCCCCCCCCCCCTCCTCCTCCTCCTCCTCCTCCAAGGAAGCACAAAAATCTGGTACATTTTCTGGAGGAGCTGCTGGAGACTCATGGCTCATTGACACGGATTTTTGAGGACTTACAAATTCTACCAACAACAACTCTAGTCCTATGAGGATTTTACAAAGAGGTCAGAATTATGTTTCTGATTTTTAATACAAATTAATTACTTGGTAACACATTTTCAACACATGGATATGTGGAGTACACCTCACAGGAATTGTCGCCAGTCCATAGTCTTCATGCACTTGTGTTCACATGTTAAATACCTGTTACAGTCTACAGTTTTACAGCTGTAGCTTTTTGGTAAAATGCACCTGCAATTTGAAGTAATTTTATATATATATATATATATATATATATATATATAAAAAACAGTCTTGCATCTTACTAGTCAAGACTTGGCCTGGTTAAGAGGGAGGAGCTCTTTCCCCATCAGGGTCATAGCTCTCCTCACTTTTGGGCCACCGCCGAGATCTTTTTCTCAGCTCCCACATTTTCAGGAGTTGTTACTCTTTTTTAGATGCAGGGTTTAATACAGGGTAGACAGAGTTTCATCCCTCAGCCTTTAGATTGCTAACTAAACATAACCCCCCCCCCCCCCCCCAACACCCTGCCCTGTCCCCTCTTCCAGGAAGAACTGCACCTGTGCTGACATGTGCAGTTACACAAGCGAACGCACATACGTACTTTTAAAAACCCTGTGTTTAAACTGGCTTAGTATTATCATGCTATTTTAATTATCTACTATTCTGTCCGTCTGTTTGTAGGGAAAAGTACTGACCTGAGAAAACAGAATTGCTCTTTGTGGGTAGAAAAGGCAATCAAATCTAATCCAATCTAATCTAATCTAATTTTATCTCTTCTAATCTAATCTAATCTACCCTTGTCAGGAGGTAGATGGTGGACAACATCAGATCAGCACCAGCAGCTTTGACGTAAAGATTATACATGTTGGACAATCAATTTTCAGCACATTATGTGGGGAACTGCAACATGTATCAGAACATAACACGACAGAATGCATCATGATACACACACACGTAACGTGAGGTCCTTTCTAATACCCAACCCAACTAAATATGATGTTTATTGGCGTCCTACAGCAGTACCTCACATTCAGGATTCTTACATTTGGTGACTGGAGCTCTGATATCTTGATATTTTGGTCATTCTGTCTCTCCTTACTCAACTTTTCTTTCCCATTTTTGTGTGCAATGTGTACTCGTGCGCACGGCCCTGCAGTGTACAGCCCATTTATGGGGATTGACGAGGCGTTAACTGATGTTAATGAGGAAGAACTGGCACATGCTTGCTTTGTTTTCATCATTAAAACAGGGGTGCAAATGACTCGGCAGCTCAGGAACGCACCATGGCTCTGACTCTTCCTAGAGCTCTTCTCCCAGAGCCTGGTTAGGTGAAGGAGCCCGCCGTTTAAGTGGCCCCTTCTTACTAATGCAGCCTTGAGGTGTTTGGCTCTCGCTTGTGGAAGGAACAACGCAACACCTGTCAGTGACGACACACAATGACAATGATTCACGAGTGTCACATTTATCTGTTTACTGCTCATCGGCGAGCCATTTCATAGTGGACAGGATGATTCCACACACGCACGCTTCACCTTGGGATCGTCTGTTTATGCCTCATTTTAAAAAGGGTTACAGTTCTTTTGTTTTCTGGCTGTATTTTTCTCGGATGCCAAGATGCAAGGTGGAGCCAAAAGGACATGTCAACAAGTACGGCATGTTCCAGGCCACAGGAAAGGGGTTTTTGGGGGATGTATTTTTTTTTTTTTGCAGGGGTTGCTTTAAGTAGCAGGACAACAGCAGAAATCCAATCAGACCGAGGGCCAGACAACCTGTAGCTCGGTCTGACAGGCTGGAATTCTGACTGCAGTGACTTCTGGGTGATTTCTGATCCACAGCCAGATCACATTAAAAGAATAATTTGACGCTTCATTGCTTTTCTGAGTTGGTTGATTTATTTCCTAAATAAATCACTGACTGAAATAACTCCAACATAATCTGTCAACCTATGATTAGTGTTAACTGTTATTTTCATCGCACATTGATTGTCAGCAGTGTTACCTCACGTCCCTCCTTGCTCCGTCTCTATACTTTGTGTATCAGTCTTCCTCTGCGTCCTCTCTTTAATCTCTCCCTACAAGCTCAATCAGGCTGGGAATAAAAGGTGACGTTTCTCTGTCTGTATCTCTTTGACATTTTCTGACTCCCTACAATGAAGGCGGAAATCATTACTCGAGAAACACGGCCAGAGAAATCCGCACATTCTCAAATTTCACAATGTGGTGTAATATTTAGTTACGTGCTGCCTATTCTGTTAATTTGTTGTTGATTATATTAATATCATGATTTTATGCAAGTCTCCTTCGGTGATTTCTTAACTTCATGCAGCACCGACATTGATCTGCCAAATAAGACTTATTTGAACCAATTAGAACGCATTCCTCAGTGATAATGCTAAATGTCAGGCTGTCCCACAGGAAGTCTGTGTAACATTATGAAAAATAAATGAATTGCTGCTCTGTCTTCTAAACTGCAGTTTAACAGTGTGCCAGGCACTCCAGGAAAAACAGGGGAAAAGACAGACTTGAGACCTGCTCCCAAAATCTATGACAGAAAATGAACACACAACTGTCAGTGGAGGGAATAACTGAAAAGCCTGCGTTACTGTGGAAACGATTAACGCCTCTCCCGTGCTTGCAGCCCTCCCATCATATTTAAGTGTTCAGAGTCAAATTTGAGCAGACCTCTACATCCACAGACACACAGTAGAAATTATTACCAAACTTCGTTTCGCACCCGTCGGAGATGTGAAGCAGTGGCTTAGGCTCGCGGTTGACATCAGTAACTGCAGCGAACACACAGAATGACACTGAAATGGCCTCGGTGAAAGCGGCGATCAGCTGTTCCATAGGTTTAAATGCCTCGTGTGGAGGGAAGTATCAGACCTTAGGCAATAAGATTAAAAAGACAATATTTATGATTCATGAAAGTTGTCACTTTTGACCAGAACACTGGAGGAAAGTTACTAAAAAAAAAAAAACAACCCTAAAACTAAGACTTTCCCTCCTCTGTACAGTCTTTGATACGTTTTGAATCACCTTCCTGTCAGGGAGGTAACATGAATATGGACCAGGCTTGATCGTCTTTTGGTCTACAGAACAGACAACGTTGGTTAGCGGGCACACAGGTTTTGCTCACTGCTGGCAGACTCTTGCCGCTCTCATCACTTCTCATATCGAGTGTGTTGGCTGTTCTGCTTGGCTAAGCCACAACATTCCGCTCTCAATGACGTCAGCGCCACCCGGGTTTCCTGGGTTTGTTATTTGCTAATCGGGAGCCATTTTGAAATCATTTCAATTTTTTTTTCTCGATGAATCGTTTTGTCTGTAAAATCTCATAAAAATGACTTGCATGTAATAGTATGTAGGTGTTTTTTGCACTACCCTGTGTATTTTTAGCAGCTGTGACCGATAAGCGCCTTGCATTTTTGATTGATCAATGGTTCACTGGCTGATACATGCAGGTGCAGTACACAACAGACACGTGTGCTCACGTATGCAAGCAAGCGTTGTGTGAGCACATGTCTGTGTTTTGTCATGTGCTAGGCAACATGTGAAATGCTGTGCTTGTTCATTGTGAATGTAAATCTGATGTCAAGCTGAAAGCAGAGGAGGGAATGTGTGGGTGGCAATCGCTTCTAGCTTAGACCCTCTGAGAGAACCGAGAGAGAGAGAGACAGAGTTAAAAGAGTGGGAGGGAGGGAGGTAGACACACATGAGTAAGAGAGGTTGTAGAGTAGAGGTGGGTTTTAAAAAAGAAAAAAGGGAAAAGAAACATGGTGTACATGTGGGGGGCTAAGTGTTTGTGTAGGAGTAGCAGGTACAGCTGAAGAGCAAGCCTATAAGGAGCCAAGACAGAAAGAGTGAGAGAGAGAGAGGAAAAACAAGAAGAAGTAGAGGAAATGCATCTGGGTGAGCATTAACAAGAGAGAGGGGGGAGTTACACAGAGGAAGGGGGAGTAGGATGGAGAGAGGGAGAGAGCACAAGAGGCAGAGATGGAGGCTGTAGAGGGAGTGGGTGTCTTAATAGCGCTGAAACGCTCAGGGCTTTTTGTATGTTTGCCTTTGTTATGATAGAACGCTGGTTGGCTCCCTGTTTGCTTTTGATCCATGAACTGTGACTACAAATGTAAGGCAGCCGCTCCTGTGATGAAAGTACAGCACAGCGGCTGCATCTGGAAGTCTCATTATTACATAACTTAATGTATAAACGCTCATCTAGAAGTCAGCAGGTAAAGCGAGGCGCTGCTGCGGCAGAGGGCTTTCATTCCCACGCCAGCTTCACGTACAGAAGAGTTTCCAGTGGTAACATTTATCCGGTCGCCATTGAGCCGGTGAAGCTCTGCAGCGTTCAGTGTGCATCGGTGCTGAGAGGCACAGCTGCAGCTCCTTCTAGCAGGAGCCATGCAGCAGCATGTCTGTAAACCTTGACCTCACTTCCTCAGCGCATTACTAAGAGACAGCATCTTAACAGCTGCAGCGTGTTTCCATGAATGATACATAAGTGAGACTGACAGTTGAGCATTTCATGACGAGGCAGGTACAGATGTGCTGGTGGGTGATGACCGGAGACATCCTGGGCCAATTCCGACCATCCAACCATCCATTTTCCTCCACTTATCCTGTTAAGGGTCATGGGGGGGCTGGAGCCTATCCCAGCAGCCTTTGGGCGAGAGGCGGGGTTCACCCTGCACAGGTCACCAGTCCATGGCAGGGCCAACACACACAGAGAGACAACCATTGGCTCTCACAGCCACACCTACAGTCAGTTTAGACTATCCAATCAGCTTCGTCCCCATTTGGAGGAAGCTGGAGTACCGCAGAGAAGCCAAGCAGGAACAGGGAGAACATGGAGACTCCACACAGAAAGATCCCGTGCTCCAGCCGGGACTCGAACCCGGAACCTTCTTGCTGTGAGGAGACAGTGCTGACCACTGCACCACCGTGCCGCCCGCCAATTCCAACCATCCATACTAATTCAGATTCTTTCCTGATTTTGCAGGGTTTGCAATCCTTTCAGCAACCACACACACTCTCAAGTGCGATCATGAAAATCCAGTTGTGAAAAACAAAGTGGGGCACAAGTTCAGACACACGTGAGGAAAATAAACAGACTTGTAAACACTTGGGCTATGAAATCTGTCGCAACAATAAGAAACAGGTACCAGGAGCACTGCGCCCACTCGATAAAGTTAATTCGACGAGCAGCGCAAAGAGAAGCCAAATTAAATGTCGCTGATATGCTCTATGAAGAGGAGTGGGTTTTTTTTTTTTTGAGTTCCCAAAGCAGTAAACAGAAATGCTCTCCAGGTCTGATGTAACTGCTGCTATAGCTGCAAACCTCTCGCGGAGCCACCATGGTTGTTTTGAATAAGCGGTTGATTCTTGCTGTTGTCACACTAAGCCACGCCCCTATCTCCTCAACGCTGATTGGCCTGAATCACTGCGGTTCCAATGCAAATATCTTGATGATCTTCTGGAACCAGCTGCCTTGTCAGGTAAATGTGTCACACACTGTGGGACATTAGCCACAATCTTTCACAAAAAAAAAAAAAATTTTATGCCTTAAAATAATTCAAATGTCCCACTGACAAATCATAAAACAATTTTAGCCGTTCAAAACAGATTTTCATCGTCCCAGAAGACGACACGTTACTGTTAACGGTCAGGAATCAACTGATACGTGACTGCTTAGCGGACTGTAACATCCTCGAGGCGTTTCCTCCCACAACATAACAAAACAAACATTCAGTTCAGGTTTTTTGGCCCTCGTTTTCCAGATATGTAACTTGTTATTTTCTATATAATTTTGTATAATTTTCTCCTGGATTTTATTCTGATTCAGCTGTTATGCTGTCACTACTTTGACATTTGGTAGTCGGACGTACCTATGCTGTCTGAAATGTCCCAGTGCCTCCTTGAATAACAAGCGGGAGACCATTTCACTGCTCTTAAGACAATGCGAGGTTACGGGTAATGATGGGAAGCGTACAGTCAGACAGCGCCATATTTCTCTTGTGAGTCCTTCAAGAAGTGCAACACCAAACTGCTTAACCAAGCCTTCACTACATGTACAGAATATGTACAAAATGCCATGGAAAAGCCAACTCTCAGAACGACAGAGCCATGTTCTGAAACAGACGTACAGAGGAAGAAATCACCACGACAGCTGCAAGTTTATCATATAATGCTCCGAAGTAACATGATTGAGATTCCAAACATCAGTTCCTGTAACTGAGAAGTGAAAATTACACCGAATGGAGAAGAAGCAGCAGCCACCAGTCCAACCATGAAACATTTTGACTGCTGATCACACGTTTCTCAACTCTACATGAGCAGTACGAGCCAAGTTGGCTGGAAACTCTGGACAAGCCTTTGTTTCCTCAAAGTCGCCTGGCAAACGGTTTTTGAATTTCAGCTATTATTTCCTGCCTTTGCTGCTTCTTTTGTGTTTGAACTCATTTTGACACGGAGACACTTGGATTTTTAGACATTTTGTTTGCAGCCATTCTCATGCCGAGGTTTAAAGGAATGAGTGAGATGACTCGAATGCTGATATCATCATTTCTTTGCAATTTGTGAGGGAGAGCTTCAATCTGAGCTGTCAGTCTACTGTCTAACAAATGCTTCTGCCTCAGCGGGAAGCAAAGGAACGGGTGTGAGTGAGCGTCTGTGCTGCTCTTCAAACATAAACTTACTGCAGCTTTAATGCAAAGAAATGAAAGGTCTAATTTTGGATCTGGTTTGTGTTTCACAGCAGGAATTATTTGATATTTAGAGCAGCGGGGAGAAAGAGTAGAGTCTGACTTAGCAGGTAAATGTCTGTCGTAGCGCTTTATGAATTGTACGTGTCCATCAAAGTGTGCAGCACAAGGACATCAGGAACCAGCAGACGCTTAAACCCTCACCTCACAGGACAACTCGGGGATGCTCAGAGTCTAACATCTATGCAGCCTGTTATATTGGGCTTTTAATTCTGGGAAAGGTTCATCAATTATTGCAATTAAAGGAGTAATATACCATTTAATCCTGAGTTTTTGCTCGAATATTCTTAACCCACAGTGGAATATCTCTGCTCCAAAGCTGGATAACAAGAGACGCACAGAAATCATTGTGGGTTCATTGAGGGTTCAGGTGAGGTGAACGCGAGCAGCACAACAGCAGATAAAGGACATGGCGGACGCTGCTCCTCCCACTCAACTGGGAGGAGCACTAAGGATGCAAGTAATGATTATTCTCATCATCAGTTATTCTGCTGACTACTTTGATGATTAACGGATGAATGGTTTGGTCGATCATTGTGGAGACAGAGCCCAAACAAAGAGGAGTTATCCAACAGTCTCAAACCCAAACACTCGTCATCTTCTCTCATAAACCAGCACATGTTCAACTTCTCTGCGTAGAGAGTTTTCTGAAAAGGTGAACTGATTATTAAAGTAGCTGCTGATTCATTTTCTTCCAATCGTCTAATCAATTAGGTGCTGGCGGACTTGCTACTCCCACTCAAAAAGGTGACGGCTGACAGAGTCACGCCCACTGTCTGGTAACCACAACTTGTATTCAGGTATATGTGTACATACACATACACACACCATTTCTTGTGACTAAAACTTGTATGCATCAGACGATGTAATGGATCAGATGGATTTTAGGGGAACCAAAAGCGAATATGTGTCCTACCTAGATCAGGTGGGGCTTGTTGTGCTTTGTGTCCAGACTTGTCTCTGGGGGTTTTTTTTTTCAGTCTTTGTGACCCCACAGTGAGCCGATGCTCAGCCGAGACCGGAGATGCATTCACTGACTTATTCCAATGAGTCTTGGCGTCTGTTTGAGATTGCAGCAGCTCCCAAGTTACATTCCACTGAGCCTTGACACTTGCTCTGAATCGATACTCCAAAAGTACACAGTGATATTAACGTCTATATAAAACTGAGTGAGTCGGTGTATCTGCCAACAAGTGTCATGACACGTGCGTTTGTCTGACTGTCTGCGAAGCAGGCGACCATCCTCGGAGTGGGTTTAAGGCCGTGATATCTTAAAGTTCCAGACAAAAGATTTGCTGAAATAGTCAGTGCTCAAATTAGCCTGGAAAAAAAAAAGGAACGGGGAGCACACTGACTGAAATAAAGCAAAGCAAGTGAAGTCAATTCCTCCAGCACACCCCAATATGTCATAAACGGCAGAATGTGGATCTAAAAACAATCTGTGACCTTTAAATATTTTATATACAAATAGATATATGAATAAATGATAAATCTCTAGCCTCCACTAGCAAGGCACCTGGAAACAGGGCTCTTTCAAGGCATCTAGATAAATCTACGAATAGATGGATCCTTATGATATAATTACAAAAAACTACAATGGTCTTATACTAAATGTAAGTACAATACTATACAAATATCACAGAAAACTATAAACTATATATTCAAATAGAATAGTCTAAGGAAATACTGTAACTTGTAGTATTTATCTAAGAGATTAAAAAGTGCAATATGATAACTGTAATCTACTTAGCACCACAGACACGAAGTCGCTCTACGATAATACATGAAGACTGGTATTCTCTAGGGACACTTCAACCACAAACATCTGGAGAAGAAAAAACAACCATCACACAAAGTTAAACTTCATTAAGTGACCTGCAGGTAGGAGGAAGTTTTATTTCATAAGATCTGAAGCGCACAACTGCGGTTCTTCACTCCTCCAAAGTGCTGGATTTACCTTTAAGGTGACCCAAAAGTGCCACATTGATAAGAGTACAGGATGGCAGTTCTTAAGTAGGCCACTGTTCGTTATGTCGCATCTTCAGACTAATTAGTGAGGGGTAAAACGACGGAAAAACAAACACCAAAGCCAGCTGAATGTTATAATTTCACACGGAGAAACTGTTCATCCTCCCCCCGCCTCCCCCCGGCGGCAGCAGCCTGCTTCTCTTGCACCGGCAGCAGCGGCTCTTCCGCGGCGGGCAGTCCGGCTGAAAGCTCCTCCTCCCCGGCCTCTCCCTGTCCTCTCTCCCCGGTGTCCTCCGCCCCGAGCCTGCACTCACAATTCCGGTAACCGACGGAAGATCCGCTGAGGCCAAGTTCTCTCATCTTTTAGACGGGAATGTTTCTGCGCTGGTTCTCTTAGTAGGTCTCCGCCTTGAGCATGACAGAAATCAACTTGTCGAGTGGACAGAAGGTGAACGCGCTTCAAACTATCTCAACCGTGAGCAAGGTGTGCACGCGGAGAGAGAGAGAGAGAGAGAGAGAGAGAGAGAGAGAGAGAGAGAGAGAGAGAGAGAGAGAGAGAGAGAGACGCGTGTGTTGGGCGTGCACAGGTGCGTGTGCGTGTGAGAGAGCGCCTCCCCCCACCCCCCAACCCTACCCATCCGTGCGTGAAGGACCGGCGCGGTGCGCAATAGGTCGGTGCTCCTCCGTGTGTGGGCGCAAATTGACAGGCTGAGGAGACGCGCTTCACTCAGCTCCGCAGGCGTCCCTCCGACCGGGCATCCGGCGAGCTATGAACAGTTAAAGAGGAAGCTGTCCACTGCAGCCAAACACCGGAGGAAAAGGAAGGACAGAGAGACAGAGAGAGAGAGAGAGAGAGAGAGAGAGAGAGAGAGACGGTGGAAACAAGCACGGGATAAAGTAAAACTGCAAAGCTTCAGATCTGAAGAGGTAGCAGAAGAAGAAGAAAAAAAAAAAAACGTCCGAGGCGTTAATGGCAACTTAGTTCCGCGTCCCTCCTTCCCACCAAACCATCCTCAAGTAATCCGCCTGGCAAGCGATGGACGCTGTAATGTCTCCCCGTCTGCTGACTGGACGGAGATTATCCTGCACAGGTGGACGGCGGAACAGTTTAGGGAGGGAGCAGCAGTGGACGAATGCTTTACGTACAGAGGGGGAGAGGGGGAGAGAGAGAGAGAGAGAGAGAGAGAGAGAGAGAGAGAGAGAGAGAGGAAAATTAAGGGGGTGAGGTTGGATGGATCCCCACTGGGACTTGGAGTGATTTTAAGCCCTGCAAGAGGCTCTCATCACTTAAATGCGTTCCATCCTCCCCTGTTTTTACATCTTGCTTTTCCGTGCACACACACACACACACACACACACACACACACACACCAAAATGTGGGCATTTAGAGAATCCTTTAATCGATTTTGCCACAACGAGGCCACCTATGTATATATATATATATATATATATATATATATATATATATATATATATATATATATAACATTATATAGCTTACAGAAACAAATGAATGAAAGTGAGGGAACCAATTATCGGTTCCTATCCAACAGTATTTTTTAAAGCGCATTTACAACAGCAGTCAAAGAGCAACACAGTCAAGAAGTAAAAACAATCTTAGCAACACAATATTAAAAGTAGAAATAAATTGTGAGGTTGATTAAAAAATAAAACAGATATAATTCTCATAGTTCATTAGAAGCCAAGGAATGAAATGTGACTTAAAACAATTTTGGAAATAAGTGTATCATTCTCCTTTAGCATTAAAAGGCAAGGGGAAAAGTGTTTAAGGAATAATTTTAGAAAATGTATATATTATTGTCTTAAAATAAAAATATTCAGGCAACAAAATAGTTTCCTCTCTCTGCCACACACACACAAAAGTTCTCTCCATGGCTGCTCCAGGGCTCCGTAGGGTATGTAAGCCACAGGGAAAAAAACAACAAACAAACCACGACCAATCAAAATTCCAAATGCTAATACACAAACGTTGTGTCACCCCTGCAAGTTTCCCACAAGACCATGTGCTCATTCATAATAATAATGAAAGAAAAATGTTCAAAGTACTGTAAAACCAGCCCGCCGACACATCAAGTTGTTTAACAGAATGAAACATTTCATTCTGCAGGTCAGCGCCACCTGTGACTGCCGAGCAACATCATGAAGCTTTTAATTTCGCTCTTAAGGACACCACCATTGATTGGGCTTTCAGCAATGATAAGCATGCAGCACTTCCAGAAGGATATCTCAGATCTGTTTCCATGACAACTGTGGGTTTTGAAGCAACTTTTTTAACCGTCGTGGTACGACACTGTTTTGGTTGCTGTACCCACTGCATCAGGGTGCCCTTATCGACGCTGAGATCGGGCAGGAGGGGGTGGGGGTGGGGGTGGGGGTGGGGGTTTGGGCGGGGGGGGCGTATTCATTCATACTTTTTCTTCCATCTTAGATACACTTTCCCTGGGTAGTACGACTTCAAAGACGGGATGTGAAATTAAAGATAGGAGGTGAAAAAGGTGCCGGATTCTATTACGCTGCTGTGAAGGTGTTAAACTGACTTTAGGTGGCTTCGCTGCTCATGTCATCTGCGAATAGTCACCAGAGACCTGCTGGGATGGTGTTCAGGGATTCCAGCAAACATTTCAGCTACTTTAACCCCCCATCGTTCTCTTTCTCTCCTTGAATCCCATTGTTTCTCTCTCTCCCTCTTTCTCAGTTGCTCTCACTCTCACACTCTGTCTGCTCTATAATTATTTCCATGGTTACCATTAAGGATGTGAAGCTAAGCCTGATGTACTATGGTAGTAATCTTTGCCTCTCCTCCGCCTGTTCCCTCTGTCCACCTCTTCATCAGTTGCTTCGTCTCATGCGCCGTTGCTACGTGAGCCTCTGCAACCATTTCCTCACATGCTGTTTTTCTTGCACATTTCAGGCCCTGCACATGTAATCTGCAGAAAACCAAGATTTGATAGAAAACCTTATCCAGTTCCAGTGTACACACGTGCGTTCATTTATTCCAGATGCAAGTAAGGCAGGCGGTCAACCTGTCCTCTAAGAATTAATCACGTCATGTTGCGCTGCTGGAGCTACGGACGTGCATGACGCCGCACGTACCTCAGCAGCCAAGTGTACATGACATAAGTGTGAGGTTGCGGGCTCAAATGTGTCTCACACTGCAGCGTTTCGTTCCTTTGTATCAAGCAGGAAGGCTATTTGGTACACATTCACTGAAGTGGTCTTGCACAAGACAAACTCCAGGGTTCCAGAGTGGAAGGAGTTATTTTGGGTATCCAGTATTTTGTAAATAAAAGAGCTTTCTTTTTCTCGCAAACAGACAATGGGGAGAGACTATGAGCACATCAAGGCCATGAATCATCTTCACAGTAAGACGAAGGAGCAATGCAGTGGACATGAAAATGTCATGCAATAGTTTGACATTTAAGGAGATGCAAGCCGAGGAACACCGCAACATTTTTGGAGAATTATGGTTATTGTCCATCATTTTTTGGGGGGCAGACAAGGAGAGGGATAAACTTCAATCTTCTGCATTAATTACAAGACCACCAACGGATGGTTGACTGTGCTAGCTAGCTCTGCAGCAACGAGCACTCGCAGCGGGTGAGGCTGTCTCAAAAGTCGTCGAATACACTTTTCTCCAAAATGGTCTTTGCCCGCATCAGCAGAACTAGAGCTGTGGACAAAGTGCTGAAAATGGCACCCTCACTCTTTCAGGAAACTATTCATTTAGTTGATTGGCTGAATTCATCCCAGAACCCCACCACTGCAAAGGATAAACACAAAATGGATACAACATTTTTTTAAAGCTCAGGGCTCCTGAAGCACAAAGCCATCCTAAACACAGGAGATGTGGAAGAGTGACACCGATGTTGAAAAGTATTAAACCTGCATTCTTTTTCATGGCCAGCAGGGGGTGTATGGGGTGGTCAAGTGGCAGCAAAAGAGAAAAAAATATTAAACAGTATAGAAGTCTAATGGAGAATGACCCTGTACTCCTCATTCGATTCATTACCTCAGTAACGATTTTCCTAATGAGTTTTCTGTCTCAATCAAAAGTTTCAAGTCTTCAAATTAAGGTTCCATTCAAAGCAAAATGACGGCGGGGCTACTTTGTGATTGACAAGTTCCTTCCATTGGAACTGGTCAATCAGGACGGAAGTGTAGCGAACAGAGACATGACTCTCATCTAACATGATCAGTACTAGATCCAAAATACCACTATATAATACCAATACCCCTGGTCTAGGATGTATAACTACCATGATGCAAATTAAGTTTTCTCTGTTCACTCATTAGGGAAAAAATCTGATCTTAATGGAAATGGTCATGGAAATTCTGTTGTGTCAGAAATGAATCCATTCAACCTCCATGAAATTATTCACTAAGAACCCAGAAGAGCTTCACAATCTCATGGATACACTCAGGTCATACGACTTTTCAATGGAAATAAGTCCACCTGTGCCGCGTCGACCAGACCTCGCCCACCTTATCACGCCCGGCCCACACAAACAGTTTGACCGAGCGCAATTAACTCCAGTTCCAGAGGAAACCACTGCAGAGCCGACACCAGCTTATGTCAGCCTCCACGCTTCAGATGAACGGATAACAGGAGGTTTGAGTTGACAGGAGAGGAAGGAACCAGAAGAGTAGCAACAGGAAACGTGGTGACAGCCAGACCCCCCGAAGAGCCGGAGGAGAACTTGGAAAGATGGGAGGGGTATGGTGCAGCGTAAGAAGTGCCACTGAGAAACTCTTGTACTTTGTGATGGGATGATGGATGGCTGAACAAGGAGGACATGTGCACGCCGCCACCTGGCTGGGCCTCATGCCAAAGAAAGTAGAGGATGCCAGTGTCGGATGGGCCGGCTCTTGCCGTTTTCTTTCTGAACCTTTGTCTGAAGAGCAGGAATGCTCTGATTAATTACATTTTCCTGGGTTTTCATATTTTTTCCTCTTTCTTTTCTTTTTCCAGACTCAAATGGGAGCATTTCAAAATAAAATCCTACACTTTTAACCTTTAAAATACTGCCACCTGCCAACAGTACACCCACCACCCACACAACCGCATCCTTGCAGCTTGTGTTTTCTGCCATACAGTTATTGCAATGTCATCTGTGAATCATCAATACCCCTCCGACTGCTGCCAGGGGGTGTGTAAAGATTTGAAGAGGTGACTATTAAATGCTAAGTCGATGCCGAGGTACGTCCTTGCGAGAAGCAATCTCCTCAAATTGTCTTGGGGAGAACGATCTACTCCTCAGTCAGAGATTGATTGTTGGTATCGTGGGTGCAATCAACTCGCGTCAGATGTGCGGTGGGTTTGCACATTGTGTGTTGCTTTCACAGTAATGATGACTCCTTGTGTGTTTCATTCTTGATGCATCCTTGGCAGATTGACTTTACTCTGTTCTTGAATTATATATGTTTTTATAGCAAATTTCCTGAGTGCAACAAAACTCTTACCTCAGGCTGCTTCGCAAAGCTGTAAACCGGTAGGAAAACCACTGAATCATTATGGCTTCAGTGCGCAATATTAGGAATTAACTGAATGACTATTGCTCTGTAAAGCCGGAGATACATGACATGGCTTTTATACAGAGGTTTGAACAGGATTCACGGCTGCACAAAGGTAATCCAAGTCTACAGCAGTCAGTACGGGCTTGAGCGATCGGCAAGTGTACTGGAAGGACATTTTCCTGACCAATAAGACGGAGGAACATCATGCTGCTGCCACATTAGTTGTACCTAGCGTTAGCCTTCACAGCCTAGCCTTAGCTCCACTATGCCATGTTACTAAGGTCACTCCCTCTGGAGCCTGGAGAGCCCACACACGTCTACCCCTCTGCCACTTCAGTCAAATGCACGCTTCTTCTTCTTTTTTGTATTTTGCTTAGTTTTTTTCAGCGCAGATGGTGGCACTTATAAAAATAGCTGCTCTCTCGCCTCCATGTTTGTTTACGCTGTAAAATCTCATCTGCAACCTCTCGTTCTCGCAAGTGTTTTCATCAGAGTTTGATGTGAAAAGTCGTGTAGTCTGTGATTTCAAGTCGTTAAATGCGTTCTCCCCAGTTTTTCAGTTGCCATAAAAAAAAAAAATCTGCTGGAAACACTCATGAAGTGAATCCAAAGTTTAAGCAAACAGACGGAAGAATGAGCTCCGGGTATCGTAACTGATCACAAGACACCGAGCCCAGAGTCATTTGGAAGGTGCAAGGAAGCTGAGATCCTTGTTCTTCACAAGGTGTGAAGCACCAACAAAACATTTTTTGGATATTTCTTACGAACACACACACACACACACAACTTCTGAGCCCTGACATATGTTCAACCTGCACACTAATGTGACCATATTGCTGGCTTTGTCACATCCACCTACACAAGGATACTTATTGGACTCAAACCACTTGTAGGAATACTGTGATATATATACTGCACAAGACATGGCTAAGACATATTTTGTGTTGTCTCTTTAATGAACAGCCGATGCATGCGGTATTGTTTCCTGTTGGGCAGGTTCATGAGGCTCACGTAGGAGAAGCAAAGATACCTGCAGGAATGACAGCAGTTGTGTTTCTGTGTTGGAACACCTGAGACGAGCTCATGCATACAAATACACACACACACACACACACACACACACACACACACACACACACACACACACACAGAGTTGTGCTTCTATCCCTTTAGAGGACATAACATTCTTGGAGACAAACCAAAACCTTAAGCAAACTCTGACCTTAAAACAAGTCTTCACTCTAAAATGTAATGATTTCTATTAGGGAGCTTTTAATCACCAAAACGACGGATGAGTGCCCACAATGTGACAAACAGACACATCGTTCTAGAGCTGAAAGGATCTTCTTTGACAGGCAAGGCCAGTTCAGATCAATCATTTGCAATGCAATGATTTAGAATAAGCACTGTTGCCTCACAGCAAGAAGCGGCTGGAGCAGGGGGTCTTTCCCCCCTTTCCAGGGGGTCTGCA
Organism: Aulostomus chinensis; assembly: GCF_037954235.1. Lineage (NCBI taxonomy): Eukaryota > Metazoa > Chordata > Actinopteri > Syngnathiformes > Aulostomidae > Aulostomus > Aulostomus chinensis. The sequence continues at coordinate 4,516,793 of NC_141330.1, read as the reverse complement.
TGTTCTCCCTGTTCCTGTGTGGGTTCTCTCTGGTACTCCAGCTTCCTCCACAGTCCAAAGACATCAAGAGGGGACGAGGCTGATTGATACTCTAAATTGACCGTAGGTGTGACTGTTAGTGTGAATGGTTGTCTGTCTCTATGTGTTGGCCCTGTGATGGACTGGTGACCCGTCCAGGGTGAACCCCGCCTCTCACCTGAAGGCTGCTGGGATAGGCTCCACCCCCTCTGAGACCCTTAACAGGAATAAGTGGAAGAAAATGGATGGATGGATGGATGGATTTAGAATATTGCAGAGAAAAATGCAGCTTTTTGAACTTGTTAGATAGCCGTAGAGTGAAGTTGTAGCCTTAGTTCTCCAAGAGCCAGCCTTTTCAGTTTTAGAGAGCCATGATGTAGAAAATCACACGCCAGTGCAAAAACATGACAGATTTTAACCACATAAATAATATCAAGAAAAGACACAACATGTCTGATTGCAAGCGCCCTGGATGTGTTCAGGAAATTACATCACATTCTTTCAAATTTGTTTTTAGCTCATGTAGAAAAAACTGCAAGCATCAGCTATCTTCCATTTCTTTCATTTTGATTGCCAGTTAAGAGCGGATAAACAGAGTTTAAGCTTAAACATGTAACACAATGTAACACTAAATTCAAACCTGAGTACAAACCTTGATAAAAGGTATCAGTGCAGAAGTCGGGGGATGCTGGTGCGTCGCTGTTGCAGAAACGGCCTTCCATCTCTGTGCTTTGATTTGAATGTCTACCATCAAGAAGCCTTAGAATCTGCAAGTTTCATCCTGTCTCGTCATCACCGTGCCTATCTGGCCTTCAGCCCCTGCCTCCAGCCTCCACCAGCACAACTAAACACAGAGCCCCAGCTTCCCCTCAACTCCAAACCAAAACCTCACGCCTGATCTTGCCCTTTTGAAACGAGTTACCCAGAGTCACAACGATAGAAAAACATCAGTACGCGCACACACACACACACACACACACACACACACACACACACACACACACACACACACACACACACACACACACACACAGAGTACCACTTCCTCCAGGGTGAAGACGACTGTGCATCAGCATCTAACAGTGCTGAGCCTTGATGGCGAGACACCGGTGGTGTTGGCTTGACAACAGCAGCCTCCTTTCAACTTCTCCCATTCCCCCCTTTAAAAAAAAAAAAAAAAAAAAAAAATTCCCCTTTCTTTTTAAACAGGAGCCAAACCGAAACCCTTAATGATACCACAGAAGCACAATTTCTCAGATAAACCGTCTGATTAAAAAAAAGTCCTACATCCATTTCAAACAAATGGCATACTGGCACTGAAATGTGGTGTTTATTATATCCTTGAGTTGAGGTGGGATGAGGGAATGACAAGGGAGGATTTGTTTCACTACAACACCGATACTCCTCCAAACAAGCGCTCAGAGACATTTACAGCGTTAACGTCTTTCCCAGCACAGCCTCCAGCCTCCCATTACCTACTGGACAGCAGAGGCATTTCTCTACTTTAGCACGAATAGCTCATTTATTACAAGCTGTCAAAAAGCTCTGCTACTGACCTGTAACTCCTCAAAATACAGAGTCCGACAACTTATATCATCCAGTGTAGCATCCGCCTCCTCTCTCAAGAGAAAATACTACACAAGGCTAATGAAAAGAGCAATAAAAATCCACTTTGTAACCCAGAATATTCAGCATCTTGATAAGAAAACTGATCAATACATTTACAGTTCAGTGCACATTCATGTTGAGAGGGGAATAAAAGCTAAGTCAATTTCACTGCACAGTTTAAGTCTTTCACCCCAGAAAAACTAAAACCAGACACTGGTTGATGACACTGTGAAGCAGAATGGGATCATGGGAGTTGTGGTCTTCATTGTTAAACAACAAACCTTGGAAATGAGCCTTCTGCAGCTCAGGCAGAAATCAGTTTCATCGCATTCAAATCGTGATGTCACACCTACAAGCAACGTTAACTCAGCTAAAGTTAACTTGCTAACTTACTTTCACGGTAGTTAACAGGCAAATTTGACTGCTGAGTTGCTGGTACCTGTGGTCAAGCAATGAAAACAACACCGAGCATGTTGGACTAACATCCATCCATCCATCGTCTTCCGCTTATTCCTGTTAAGGGTCACGGGGGGGGGGGGGGGGTAGCCTATCCCAGCGGCTATGGGCAAGAGGCGGGGTTCACCCTGGACAGGTCGCCAGTCCATCACAGGGCCAACACATAGAGACAGACAACCATTCACACCTACGGTCAATTTAGAGTATCAATCAGCCTCGTCCCCTCTTGATGTCTTTGGACTGTGGGAGGAAGCTGGAGTACCAGAGAGAACCCACACAGGAACAGGGAGAACATGCAGACTCCACACAGAAAGATCCTGTGCTCCAGCCGGGACTCGAACCCGAAACCTTCTTGCTGTGAGGCAACAGCACTGACCACTGCACCACCGTGCCGCCTCTTGGACAAACATGAGATGAACTAATAATTTATATAAAATAATTTGATTTAAAAAAAAACTATGAGATCATGCCAAAACTAAAGGCAACAAATTCCACTCCATACGGTACTGCAGGGACTTTTTCAACGTGGAACTGTAACATGCATCCTGAAACACGTCAACATGAAGTGAGGAGAGCAAGTGGGAGGATAATGGATGACTTCTGCAATAGTCTGCACCGCAGTTCACCGAGCAAACAGATAATTACAAATGATGTTTTTGTACTTGTAGTCAAACGTGGCTAATCATGAGGGAGAAAAATGTTTCTTTTTTAAAGATGAAAAAAATGTTTGTTTTTTCTTCGCTATGAGCAGCTGTTCGTCTCTGTCTCTGCACAATGACAACATCTGTTTTGATGAGGAACGGTTCATTTGAGAAGTTGATTTACCTGCAAGGAAAATATAAAATCCCGGTTGAGCTAACATGTTATACAACCGCTACGTTCATTCTCCTTCTTTTTTTTGTCCCATTCACCTTCTCCTTTCGTTAAATATCAAAACAACTATGGGGCATGAATTCTGATGTGACTGATAAGTATTTCATTCAGACAGTTTTATCATTTGATTCAGTGTTAAAGTGGAAATGAAGGCATCAAGCACCTACTTCACATTTGGTGACGGCTTGTGGATGCGTCTTGTGAGTACGGAGTCAGACTTTTATTTAGAGGTTGGTTGTTAGGGGAAAAATGAAGGGTTGTTGTTGTTTTTGTTTTGTTTGGTTTGGTTGATCTCTTTTCCCTTTTGGCTAAAAAGACCAAAACCTAAAATACATCATCATCATCATCATCATCATCAGAAAACCTGCGTGAAGCTTTGAGTTACACAATTATTTAAATAATAGAAACATCACGTAAAACAACAGCAGCATTCATTTACCTTAACAAGTCGTCTGCTTTTTTTAAATTTATGCTTTAAATGGTTGAACAAGAGACTCTGTGACAGACTGACGTACAAATGTAATAGTTCTACAAAGCTATGTAGATTAAATCATTATTATTCATCGTTATTCTTCAATAGTGTTTTTTTTTCCCATCCCACAAGTCTGTGGGGAAACAAAAACAATTGATCATGTTAATAAATGAGACTTGAAATAAAGATCAGATGGAAAAAATATTTGTTTACATTCCAACAACGGTGTCTGTTGTTGCTTCACATATGCTTAATGTCACGGGGGGGTGAAGACCGTAGACCGTCTTTGTAGTATCACACCTTAGGTTTGATATCTAACCGCCAAAGTTGGTTGGCTGAGAAAATGGTCACGCAAGTCAATACCTTCTTTCCCACCTATTGCAGAGTATCTTTCAGTCCGAGAGCTGGCACTGACGTCTCCATTCAGAGGGACTCTGAAGCCAGAGCTACTCTAACGGCTGTCGTCATGCCGACCACCTTGTCCTTGGCATTTTCCACTTCCTCTAGTCTATTTTCAATCTTTTGTACACGTGGACAAAGGCATACTGCTAACTCAGGAGCAGCTCTGTCAAGGTCGCTGCACCTTGCTTGCCTTGTGTAACTACATCCACACTATTTCACCGTACCTCCAAAGTAAACTCATCAGTGACAACCAGGTGACGGAGGAGGCACGAAGCTGAAGCTGCTTGAAGTCCAGAGGCCGGCTGTTTGTACGGGGCCCAGGGAAGGCTACAAGCTTCAATTTTCTAGCGCTTTTCTGTCGGAGCTCTGCTCATGGTGGACAACATAGGCCAGTTTCAGACTGAAGGCAGGACTAAACTGGGGCTTTATTCATTTAAACGACGTCATCATCGATGTCCATCTGTCGCCGTTCTGTCAGACGGTCAGCCGGAACACCACATGAGTGGAATAAACCCTTGCTGCTGCGAAAATACCTTGTTCTCAATCAATATTTAGAGTTCAAACACTTGCTTTTCAGGCCTTTTCTTTTTACAGTGACAATCAAGCATCAGATCTAATTCTATGCATGTCAGTTAAATCAGAGAAAATGTGGACACGCCAACCCTTCTTCCAGCCTTCTACATTAATTTACCAGTTGCGGTGACGTGAATTTTTGATGCAAAAACTACATAACAAATCCTCTTTTCTTTGAGCTGCCTCAGCAAGTTTCTGATTTCTGTCTTTGCAGTGTTTATTTAGTTGATTTGTTCTCATATTTTGATTCAGATCATTACTAAATATGGAACAAAAAGGTTGACGGCAGCAGATGTCAAATGTTACTTGGCCATAGTTTGATATGCCGAAGGGAGTCTGTTAATAGGCTGTGAAATGTTGCACGTACACGCTCTGCATTTATGCAGATACTTTTTTATGCTAATATACGATGTGTGTTTTAATGTGTGGAAGAGCGAGAGAACGTGCATGTTTTAGCGTGTGGAAGAGACAGAGCACGTGGTACAGAACGCACAACAGCGACAGAAAACGGCCCCTGATTGAGCCACTGTTGAGATGAGCCTGAGCACAACACTCCACCCCAAAACTCTGCCTGAAGAGCTGTGAAGTGTCCAACAGTAAAAGACTGGTTGTACTGGGTATCTGCCTGGTGTGAATGTGTGTGTGACTGAGTGTGGAGCAGGGTGTCATTGAGTACGTGCACTCAGCGAAAACTAAAAGCCTAAAAAAGAAGAAAACCGCGGAGAGAAAATGACTTCCATCGTGTGTTGCAGTGATTCTGATGACTGTTTGATGCTGACTAGTTTGAGTCCTGGGGGACTTGAAATGTATTTAACAGCTGCATGTGGTGGTTTATTTCCCAAAAGAATATATGCCAATGCGCCAAATTTCCATAATATAACCCCAAGGGAATATGTCAAATGAGCTGATGTGGTGTGTGTGAAGCCATGACTGTCTGTGTCTCCTCTGATGTATGTCTACATCAGGGATCTCCTTCTCTAAGGCCAGTGTGATACACATCTCGATACACTGCAAATTATCTAACACATTGCGCTAAGCTAACTAGCGGTCATCCAGTCTCTGTGGATCTCAGCTCCCTAATGCAGCACAGAGGAGAGCAGGGTATCTATCTTGCTGTCTCACTCTGGGAAGGATACTTCTTAAAAGATTGTACAGCTAAGTTTTATTTCCTTGGTTCCTCCCAAGGAAACAGCAAATCCTAAATTAACTAAAGCACTAAAAAAAAAAAAAAAAAAAGCACCATTTTTTCCTCAAATATTTGTTTCTCTAGCACTCAGTAAGCATCTAATTTATGCTGATTCTGTTTTGACTTTGAACAAACACTTGGCCACTTGACAAACGGTCCTCTTCACGATTCGTTTGTAGTGAAAAAAAAAAAAAAAAAAAAAACCTCTCCGACAAAAGATCAATGTCTTCCTCCTCCGTGATAATGCGCGGCTGGCCAGGACACGCCTCGTCCTCCACTGCAGCCTGAAGCTTTGTTTAGCCTTGACAAAAACTGGCCGCTGACTGTGGAGATGAGAGACGTGAGAAACAAATTGGAGAGAAGGACTAAATCTAAATATAAAATATGGGTCACTCTTTATTGGTCACATTTCTAAATGAGCCTCTGATAACCGTACATCTGTGCACCATTTTTTAGAAACAGTGTGGCTCATCCAAAATTGCATTTGGTGCAGACTTTTTTTCTTTGCATCATCAACTTCTATGCGTTCGTGTACTGCGAAGTCTTAGCAATCAAACAGTGAGTGGAAAAAGACAATTAGTGGGAGTTCCTTGCGCCTACATTGACATGTGGATTTAAATGTTCATTCCTGTTAATTACAACCTAATGATTTATGTCATTCATGATAACGTTCTACTCGCCGAAAGGTTTGTTGGAATAATTCTTCAAAGCAAAAACAACAACAACAACAAAAAAAAAACAGCAAAAATTCTGCTGTGTTTTTGCCAAGAAATAAATTACTACAACAAAGTCAGAACAGGCAAGAAACAGGACATCAAACATGCTGTAAACAAGCTAAAAAAAAAAAAGTCACTCTTTCAATTCTACTTTCTTTGAAATTAAAAAAAAAAACTGAGCACAAAAATGTCTCCAATAATGATGCATCATGTTTTTTACCTCAGCAACATCAACAGTTACCCTGTTGAGTACAATGTGTATTTTTTGCCAAAAGCCCAATAGGATCATGAACAATAACTCCCCCTGAAGCCCTCAGTCTGAGGTGTTGCGCCCTTAAAAGATATTAATGACTCAGCAGCTGAAGTCTAAAAACCATTTTTGGTCATCTGCTTCACTGGGTCTGACTTCATCATGTGACCCTCGCCAGCAGATCATCAAACCATCTTGTCAAACTGTTTTGCAGTTTCATCTGAACCAAAGTTGTCCTGACCAATCAGCATCCTGTAAGGGTTAGCATAGACGCTACCAATGCATCAGTTGCATTGCAAACGGAGAGTAGCAATTCTTCCAGCGGCTTCTGCGTCTGAGTCACCTGAGTGGACTGGTTGAAGTTAGAAAGTGAAATACAGAGAGCTCATCCAATCACCTGCGGAGGTTGTTTTTTGTTTTTTTAAAGAATCTGCCTTAAATTCCAAACAGTTTCGACTGGGACCTCTCAGACGGTGCTGTGAAACAAACAGTCCCATACGTTGGGTTAGCAGCCTTGCACCTCGAAGGAACCGCTGCCAGAGTTTTATTCAACTGTTCTACAACTGGGGCACTGAAGTATAAGCAGCATATTTTCTCAAATGGGACCCAGACGCTTCAGACAGAAGAAGAATAATAGGCCATAAAATCTCATAAAAATCACCACATCTGTCCATACTGGACCCCATATTCTATAATAAGCGGTAGGATGAGGAGGGGAAAGTATATTCAGGGCATATAAGGGACTTTAATTTACCTTTAAAGAAGGCAATGTATTGAAAGTCCACCTGACCTTCCCACTAGCACAAGCATTTACATTTGAAAACTCTCTACCTTTCAGCAATCGTTCAAGACTATTTAAAGTTCTGATCAATGAAAACAGTTTAAGAGCTTTTGAGGACCTGCATATAATACACTAAATATTCCTCACCGTAGTGTGGGTCTGAGTGGGGTTGAATATCTAATATATCATAGAAATCTGTCGCTGGATTAATGGCGGGCCCATCTACAAGTTCCAGTTGCTGTATTTGCATGTACACTTATGACAGAGCCAGCTGCTGGTACACAGTGTATGCAAATGTTAGGAATGGGGTGCACACACACGCGCGCACACACACAGATACAAACAGAGTCCTGCTTGACTGAATATAATGTCTTCAACAAAGCCAACACAAGTACATGATGCTTCACAAAGCACTTTGGATGGTCTATTCTGAAAAGATTAATTTCACAGTGTTTATACATCAGTGTATTCCTGATAGTAGAGATACTTCGTAATATACTGTGAAGAATGAAGTAATTAAACTGTCAGCATCACTCAGCAGCAAAGCCACCCAGACACATTCCTGCAAATAGAAAACTAATGAATGCACATATATATGGTGATATACCATATTCCTGGATACAGTATAGATAGTAGACACTAATGGGATATGCAGGGGAAATCTATCAAGCGCTTCAAAGGCGAGTTGATTGGATTGAAATCATGTGTTCGTCATGAAAAGAAGAACTTGGTGAACGAGGCTTTCACGGAGGCTTCAAATCTTGTCATCATCTCATGACGGGTAGAAGCAGTCCCCACGGAGCAGCTCGCCATCATGATGCTGGGCATGTACTGCACCTGAAGCTGACTAAGAACGGCAGCGTTGGAGAGCGGAAGACCCGAGTGTGCACTGAGCTGGCGGCCAGCTGTCACTCAAACCGCGGCGGAGCTTGTTTGATTTTTCTTGCTGTTTGCCCACTTCAAGCCTGTTTTTAAAAGTATGGTAATACAGCTGCCCATTGTATCACACCAGCCCACAGGGTGTACATCACTTAGAAAGACATCCGATGTTGTGTAATCATTTCATTTACATACCATTTTGCATAAGAATCTTAACGCACGGCGTTCTAACATATTACCTCAACGGTCGGAAGTGAGAAAACACACAACACACAAGGAGGTGAAGGAGCCGGCTGGTGAGAGGCTTGAGTCTTCAGTCTGCCGTAGCCGTCCTCTGATCATGTCAGACCAACTCGATATTGCCATCTACCTGAGAGAATCGAACCACCCACCTCATCGTCAGGGGAGGACTGATGTACTTGAATTCTCATCTCAACTCAGAAAGACCTTGGATGCGCAAATGTAAAGCCCTGTGCTCACGACTGCATTTCACTCTTTTCAGTTTTTAGACCTTGATGTTCTGGTAAATAAAGTTGTGCAACCGTGCTTTCTACAAAGACCAAGAATCTGCTTCGTTACAGCTTGAATAGACTACGACTCTCCTAATTGTGTCATCTGTCATAAAAGTCACACCTGAGTACATTAGTTAGTTAGACAGATGTAGAACTCTGCAGCGGTGACGTGTAGTTTGAAGGCCCAGCCTGAAGCTAGCATCACCATGGGTTCCCTCTGTCAAAAGCCACAGGGATTTTTACATTAGATTACGGATTACTGCCAAAAATAAACTCTGTGTTAAACAAAAATGATGAGATTAACTCGCAACGTTATGTTCAGCAAGGGAATCTACAATAATGGACACCAATTTGATGATTTCCGAGTGAAAATTCAGTCGCTAGAAGCACGCCCAAAGGGCTACAAACGAACTACACCACGAACGCCACTTCATCACCACATGAAACACTTTTTTCAGTGTGACGTTCATTGTCAGTGACTGATTCAGCCACTTGTTACTGACTGATGTTTTAACTGCTTTAAAACCTTTTGTGGCATTTTCTGTTTTATTTTACACTGTGGAACCAAATGAATGAAATTTGAAGTGCTCGCTTGTTAAAATCACACGCTTTATTGCATGTAATAAAAAAATCTACACACACACACTTATATATATATATATATATATATATATATATATATATATATATATCAAATTAATCATTTCAATTTTGTCAAACCAACTTTGATTAGATATAACTCTGGTTGAAACATAAGTTTCGCCAAGTTCCACCAAAACCACCTGATTAGGGTTTCCACTCTAATGAGTAACCGTGCATAAACTCGGATGAGTGTTTGAGTAAAAATATTCTGCAGCAGAAAAGTGCAGCATTGGCAGTCTGCAACCAGCGGCTATGAACCTTTATAAAGTGCTGGTACCGTTTTTCAGGAGGCTTCTGTGTTTACGTCCATCAAAAGTCGTGTAGCAAACCATTTGTATTCATTCGCCGTTCCAAAGTCAAGACAGCTGGATGATTCAGCAAATCTCCCCAAACACAAGTTTCTTGGGAGAGGGGTGAAGATATCTTTTTTTTCCTGAGTGACCCTTGCACAGTAACACTGCTGCTGAAACTCACATTAACACAAAACACCCCTATTGTCATAACACTCTAAATGAACTCGTGTCACTAAGCCCCAAACACTGCGGCAGCTAATTAGGCTCTTCTATCTTTCACAGCAATAGACTGCAAAATCAGTTTTAAAGCTAACTTTCCTTTATCATTCACTAAAATATTTCAGCACTTGCATATCTTTCAAAGCGTCCCTTTGTGACTTTTTCCAGACCCACTTCATAATAAACCTGTCATGCTTACAATCAGAGAAAAAAACAGTAATAACCTCACTTACAGCCTGTCAGTCCCTGTCAAAGACCCTTGAAAGCTACGACAGCAGGTTTGGTTCAGGTTGGCAGGTCGTTCTGCTGTTGATGCATCAAAACCAGACTGGTGCACATTGCTGGTTGCTGGTTGGGCATTACGACTGGTGCCAGGTGAGCGGCCTGAGAGACGGGATGCGTGCTGCATCAATCACAGCCAATGGACAGAAAGTACATCTGCTACTATTTCTTTTTTTATTATTTACTCAGCTCGATGCGAACATTAAAAATCTGCTCTGAGTCTTTGTTTCTTCATGTCTAAATCTACAAATGTAATTGTTCTTTTTTCTTATATGACGGTAAACTGATCGTGTCTGGGTTTAGACATGATTTGGGTGATGACAATGAGCATTTTTTTGTTGTTGTTGTTGCTATGTGTTGACCAGAATAAAATAAAAAGCCTTCATCACCATTGTGTTGTGCAGAACACAACAGTGCGACTCCTGCTGGGTGGAAAAAAAGAGATGAACGTACACTGAATACATAGAACAGAAGCTAGAAAAGAGCTGTAGTTGTTAAATGACGCTGCTCCCAGTTGTTCTTGCAATATAAAATCAAATATATGTGAGACATTGGTGTTATTTTCAATTGTAAGTTACCTTCAAACGCTTGTCTGTTGAGTGCGTTGATTAAGAGTGCGAATGGCTTCAAGGAAGCCGCAACCACATTCACGCTGTGTGTCGTTTTCATTTCATTTTCACCTTTTTAAACATTCAGAAAAGCAACCATCTAGAACTTCTATAATTGGATATGAACATACTTGAAGATTTTTCATACTTCATTGTATAAAGGAAAAATCTCCATCCATGCATCCGTTTTCTACCGCTTATCCTGTTAAGGGTCGCGGAGGGGTGGAGCCTATCCCAGCAGCCTTCAGGTGAGAGGCGGGGTTCACCCTGGACTGGTCACCAGTCCATCACAGGGCCAACACATAGAGACAGACAACCATTCACACTCACACTCACACCTACGGTCAGTTTAGAGTATCAATCAGCCTCGTCCCCTCTTGATGTCTTTGGACTGTGGAGGAAGCTGGAGTACCAGAGAGAACCCAGCAGGAACAGGGAGAACATGCAGACTCCACACATAAAGACCCCATGCTGGAGCCGGGGCTTGAACCCGGAACCTTCTTGCTGGGAGGCGACGGTGCTGACCACTGCACCACCGTGCTGCCCACCAAAGGAAAAAAAATCAGTCTTATGAAATTGCTGTTTTAAATAATATCTCAGCATAAAACTGGCTGTGTAAAAAAAGATGTCTGCGGTGACTTCTCTGAGGAGCGGGAGTGGTTGCTGCCCTGTACTGCAGTTAGAACTGATTAAATGTGACACGAGATGCTAAATTATTCCTCTGGCTAAAGAAAGCACCTAGCATTGTTGTTAAGGGAAAGTTGTGCTGCTTTATCTGATATCCTCAATCTCGTTTTGATGGATACTTGATGAGTGATTCAACAAAGAGGAAAGGAAGCAAATTTGGATGCAAATTGTGTCTGTGGCCAAAAACAACAACAACAACCCTCCACTAAAGCATTATAGCTCTCCTCTGCTATCAGATTTCATTGGTTTTACTCTGTAGGTAGGAGGGTGGCCATCTATATTTTCAGGCTAAAATTTTCCAGAGACTTACACCACTTTCAAAGAGGCAGCGCTTCTGAAGATGGATGATGTCGATGTCCATCCGTACGCCCACTAATCCAGTTGGTGCTGCAGAATACGGCTAAGTGACACAGATTTCATGTCACATTACTGTTTTCCTTGAGCCACAGACAGAAGCGGGGCATTTAGGTTTTTATTAGATGAAACTCATGAAGTGATAACTGCAGTCGCAGCTTGTGATATCCCAAAAAAAATCTAACTTCTAGGTTACAAATACTACTTAGCACATTTTCTCTTAGAAGAGCCACTAAGAAGTGTGGCTGAAAAAGTACACCGAGGCCATACAAATGCAAGGATGTTTTTGAAGGAGATGAGGAAAAAGTTTGCTTTCAAACAGAAAAGTTCCGTAACGCAGGGAAGTCAAGCATATCCTTTTGTGTTAATCTCCTGGAGATGACAGCTTGGAATGACTCATTTATGCTTGTCTCAAGGAACAACAATGAAAAGTCTCACACCTTTTTTTTTTTGTTTCCCTTATGTGATGAGTCTTTAATGTTTTTAATTTAGGGGTAGGAACACAAAGCCTGGAGGCATTGTTGAGTGGTTGAGTGGAGGGGTGACGACTGCGGAGCACTGAAGGAACAAGCTAAAGACCAGGTGTTGAGACACTCCAAGTCTGGTGTCCATGCAGATGCTGATGCTGCATTATTCAAAATGCTAAAGGCAGGCATTTAAAAAAAAGACAGCGTCCGCAGCATCGGAGCTGAAATCCACTGTTAAAAGTTTTGTAGGAAGGTCACCCATTGTAAAGGGCCGTGGAACAATTGCTCGAACGGGCCGCTTTATCACCGCCGCCTGCTACGCCGCGATGGCAAGAGGAATAAGTGGCGTCCACAGGAACAAAGTCAGGAGAGAGAGAGAAGTGGAAGGGGAAGGGGCCATATGTTTGAACCACTGTTGCTGAAAAACGATTCAGCTGACGTTAACAGCCAGTCGGTTTGTAGCACTGCATTTTTCTCCCCACGGCTAAGTCGTTCAGATAATAAGGCTTCTCTCAATAACAAAGCAAACTTAGATGAAGTCAATTTCCAATCTGAATGCAAAACATTAAGGGCCAAATTCATTAATGTGGATTAGCACATTGCTTTCTGGAGAGGTTAATGAGAGAGGGACGGAATGAAGTCAGTGTTTTCTTTTTGTTTTTCCAAATGTGCATTTGAACGCCACCTAAAAAAGAGCAATTAATCCTATAACGCTTTAAATTATCCATAAATTATCGAGTCCTTGATTAACTTTCTTTCCCCGACCTTACATGACAACACAACTGTCCAACCTACATAGGAAAAATGACTCCTATGAAAATATTTATTGTTAATCCATACACACCGGTGTGTGCCCTTTCTCTCACTTATGCATGTGTTCATATAGTATACAGGGATGTATGGATATCCACATTATACTGCACTCCTCATTTATGAGTACTCTTGTATGTAGTATTTGTTAATACTACAAAGACAGCCTCATCTCCATGGTCAAATTCATAATGCTATGCAGCGTTCATGATGACAATTGTTTAGGCTTCAATCCCAAAGCTATGACAGCCAGCGTGTACTGTACATCAACTGAAGTAGTAGCAAACGTTTAAAGAAGTATTTCACCACTGGAAAGACGGTCTTTTCCTGAAACTCTACTGTATTGACAGTAGAAAGGCACGAATGCTTTTGAAATTGGTTCTACAAGATGTGTTCAACAACCACACACTGGGCTTGATGCCCCTCAAGACCACAGCCTAGCTGCTCCGGACTGGAGGAAACCGGCCGTCTCGTGCATTCAAGTAATAGCACAACACGATTCCTCAATGTTAGTTTGTTTGAATCAAACGGCGGTGGAAGAAACCTTGTTTTGTCTCATCAGTTCAAGTCAGATTCTCCCGCACAATCATAAAATCTTAGTTCGGCCCCTTATTTACATACAGTGCTTACTCATCACTTACTCAGTTATTATTTTGAGGTCTTAAAATGTCAAATGCCTCCTGAACTTTGAAATATTTTCACACATCTTAAAAGTTGAATGAATGAAAAGGGGAAATTGAATTCATGCGTATCACTGTGTGCGTCATAAGAGAGACAGAGGATCCGAAAAGACAACTGAGGTGTCGTGTGAGATGAATCGCAGGCCGCCTGTGTCACTACATCAGGCATCCAGCTGGGATTGTTGTCATATGTCTCCATTCATGAGTATCACTTGAGAAATGCAAGCTTTTATTGCTGTGATTAATAATGAATCATCCAGTAGCTGGCATATTAGCGTTGTCTCAAACACACGGATGGCTGTTGGCAGCTGCAGTTTGATCTCTCAGAACACAGGAACATCCGAAACTCTCGAGCCCTTTTCAGTCTGTTAACGATAGCATGAGGTCACGGTTATGGATCCTTCCTCCACCTTTTACCTTCCTTAACATGTTGTTAGGATGGGTTTTCACTGAGAAATAATAAGGGCTGTGGCGGAGCTGTGTTTCGGCTACGAGCTGCAGGTCACACATCTCTGGGCTTTCCAGACGCCCTCAGAGGTTTGATGAGGGTGCACATGTGGGCTGCAGGTTCTCAAAGTGCAGGTCACACCAGAGCTCCACACTGAGCTCACCTGTAGTTCCGTGCAATTTTATTTATGAGGAATAAAGACGCAGCAGGGCTGGGTATTAGCCGGGACCTCACATATACATGGGTCACACCACCATTTTACCACAGTATATTATAAGACAATATAGTCTGACATGGTAAGATGCATATTGCCATACTCTGCATATTTTACTAAGAGAGCTTGAAATATAACACGCTGAGCGCCACCTGGGTCAGGTAACAATCACATTGTCACATTTTGGTATCGCTACAGAAAAAACGGACTCAAAACTATTTCATTCAAAATTTCCGTTAACATTCATTTGAATGATATTTAGAAGGTGGCACAGTTGTACACAGTTGCTATGACACACAAAACGTAGGGAATCATTGAAGGAGAGGATTTCTTTACCGTATCACTACCAGATGCTGCAATATCGGTGCAGTATAATAAAAAAAAAAAAGAGTACTGCAATATATTGATGTTATTTTGCAACCCTAATGGATAGAAGCCCTCACTCATGAAAATCCCTACATTATGTATTCTAGTGCATTTTCTACCATATTAGGAAGAAAGAATCATGTGACCAAACAGTAAATTGTATGTTTAGAAATTAGTTTTTTTTGCACGTCTCTACCAACGGACTGATTTTGAAACTTTCTCCAGATTTGGTTTCAGGTAAAGCGAATCCGAAAATCTGTTGCGGAGATTAATGGATTTATTCATTGCACCTCTGTTTATCCAGCAGGCCTGATGAGAGCAAAGTTATTATTATTTTTCATACTCCACACCCATACTTTGATTGGCTCGTTTAATGACCTGGTTCAGTTCTGTCACTGAACCCTCATCGGCTCAGTGTTGTACGTTAGAGATTTTGTAGAGGAGCTCACGTGGTTCCCTGCAGACTCATTCAACATCCATTTTCTTTTTTTTGTGTGGTTTTTTGTTGATGTGATAATTATTAATCTCTTCTGGCTCTTTTTGTGTGCACTGCAGATGGTGCGTAATTGTGTGAGTGCATCACTGCCCGAAGTGCAGCATACTAGCGTATGAATTCAGTGAGCATATGAAGTGAGTGCGTTTTATACTATGAATACAGTACGGACCTGCATTGCAATGTCAGCACATGTCAAAACCTGGCGTGACCATATCAACTGATGTGTCAGTGCTTGACCGCTTTGAGGTCAGACAGAAAACTAAAGGAAATATTTATACAGTTGAATCAGCACAAAGAGGCGGCAGCAACTGCAGAATCATAGATGGTGGACGACGCATGGGAGGTCCTTAAAATAGCCCAGAGAGACAGTGTGTGTGTGTGTGTGTGTGTGTGTGTGTGTGTGTGTGTGTGTGTGCGCGCGCGCGCGCGCGGGGGGGGGGGGTGAAGGAAGAGAGAGAAAGTGAGCAGGACGTTTGCAGAGAGCCCAGAGACATTGAGTCAGGCAAAATAAACCGAGGAAGTCAGCTATCGAAGGGTCAGTTTCACAGCGTCCAGGGGGCGTTTGAGAGGACGACTAAGGGAAATAAAAGCAGAGCAGAGAGATGAAGAGTTCCAAACCATTCAGGAAGGAAGGTGAGGAGAAGCTGGCAGTAAAACAGATAGGGATTGATAGACTGAAGAGGAAATAAACACGTAGTACTCAACAGGGAGAGAAGGAACACAAAAGATATGAACGACAGAGCGAGTTATCAGTATGACGTTCACGCAAAGCAAGATAATTGATAAATAGCGAGTCGAACTCTGGTCGAGCATCCTAGTGAAGATCTGCAGTGACAATGAGGGTACAGGGAGAGTCATGGCTCAGAAGATACAAAGCACTTTACAGTGCATCATTGTGGTTGCTATGCAACTGTCCTATTATCACAGGCGATCTACACTAAAGCAATACTGCTGATATGTAAGCTTTCTGGAAATCAAAATGAACAGGAGGAGAATTCAACTTGTGATGGAACTAAGGCACAAAATCGTGCACATACGGCTGGCACAGTGGAAAAAAACGAAAAGTTTTATTTCATTGAAAAATAAGTCAAATATAAGTACTACATCTCATAAATATTCAATATTTTCTCTTGTTATTGCTTATGTTTTTTTATAAATTACTTTTGATTACGTGTTGTTTCCAAAAATTTGTCAAGAAAAAAAACTTGGGGGTCTTTGGTGTGATGACGATGTTCACAAGAATGTTTTTGAAATGAAGACTGACATGTGACGTTTGTCGACTCACCCATCTCGGGATGGTGCCTTCCCTCAACAGGAACGCTGACTGTCCGCCGCAGTAGCTTGTTCCTGTGAGACTCTGAGCGCCGCTCGCGCATCAGCAACGGGTGTACCTGCACGGAGAGAACAAGGTCGACACTCAAAAACACACTCCTGCAGAAATACTGCATCATAAATTACTATCAGGACACGAGTGCATATATGCATCCCTCTCCCTTCTATTTAATCAAATAATGTTGTTCGCATTGTCCTTGAGACGAACTGCGGTGCAATTACATTTTCAGGATTTGAGGACTGTTTTGGCTAAAATAATATTAGATGTAAATTAGATATGCCAGGTGTAAATGATGATGAATGAACCTCTGGTGAGAGCAGGATTCAGTGGAAACCATGAAGACAACATTCATCCAAACAAATTGAACTTGAATGTGGGTTCAAATGCAACTCAAAGGCCACAAGTTGCGTCATGGGTTTCAAAAAGTATCCAAAAGACAGCCATTGTTATCATTCAACAAAAGTAAGTTGAGAGAATGGCTTGTCTGCAAAGAGACAACGCTTTAAAACAAAGATGAAGAACTGAAGAACTGGATAAAATAAAGAATAAACCACACTTCAGAACTCTGCCCCACGGTCCCGAGATTCATAAAAGAGTTGAGGGAACAAAAATGGGAGAATGTGTATTCCGAAACATCTCAGCTACTCATAAAATACAGTGTCGGCTCCAGATCCATAAATCTTGTCTTCAAATCAATACAAGTCCTTTGTTGCCCCTGGACTCCAGTGCACAAAGAAATACACAAACAAAGAGATTAAATTTATGACAAGTTTCATTTAAAAGTAATGTGCTTTTGAAACATAGGTGTAATCTACAGCTTCCTGCATATTTACAGAGCTATTAATCAAGAAGAAAACAGTGAATATGTGACTAACTCACGGAGAATTATCACCAAAACTCTGCAGTCCTGCCCTGCTCCAATTGGTTGGGTTTTTCTTTTTTTAGCCTTATTCAGTCCAGCACACTGCTGTCAGGGCCCACAAGTTTTATTCAAATCAATTTCAACCGCTGTTGTTTTCAGAAAATCAGCTCAGATGAACCCGTTGTACACTACCTGCCGAGCACTGCGCAGTAGCACATAAGTAAGTGAAGAAAGTCAAACATGTCAGGAGTTGGAGAAGACGAGGAGAATAAATATTGCACTGAGATTTGTCAGATGGAGAGAGACACAACTCCAACTGCATGAAAATGTTGCACACGCCAGCTGAAGCCACAAACTCTGGGCAAATCAATAAAGCAAAAGTTCTATCTATTGTGCTGATACACTATAAATTATAAGGACTTGTAATTGAGCCTGACAGTTAAACAACCAATCAGAGCAGAGAGAGCTAACAAGACCATCCCCCCATCTCCAGACAGACAAAGAGAGACAGAGAGAGAGAGGAGGGAAGGACTCCTCTTGTCCTGTTTCCTCTGAAGGAGAAATAAGGGGAGTGAAGAGAAAGAGAGCGAGTTGGAGAAGTGAGGAAAGAGAGAAGAAAGGGAGGAAAATAAGGGACAGAATAAGAAATGAGAAGGACGAGGGACAAGAGATAAAGATATGATGAGAAGAACAGGGGAAGGGGAAGAGAGTTGCGAGGGGCAGATGTAGCAGAATAAGATAATGCACATTTAATCTGTTTTGCATTTTAACTTCATGATCAGAAATCTCTCTAAATGAGAGATAAATGGCTAGATAAGATAAAATAAGATAAGCCTGTATTGTTTATCTACGCTATCCCCTTGAGAAATCTAATATAATCTGATTAAATGTTCATCTGTTGGTCCGATATTCAATTCAGAGAACCAAAGACAACGTCTACTTGGCAGTGTCGGGCATCCTTCATTCACAATTGAGGAAACTCCGATTATTATGGGATGGAGACAAACTCTCACATTCATACGCTACCCAATGAGGTGTAACTTAACCTCAGGCGTTCTCATCCTCCTTGTGCACACATGGGTGAAAACTCGCCATCCTCAGCATTTGTTGTGCTGTGGTTCAAGTATGTTGAAGACGGAAGAGACCGAGTATGTATAAAAGAGCACATGGGCTCCAGCACTCTGCTGGATGAGATTTTTGTTCTTGGATAACTATCACGTTGCTCTCAGATGGTGTTCAGATATTCAAATATGCTATGATCTCAAATGACGCGAAAAATAATGCAATAAGGTGCCATACATTGTATGCCGTACACTGTCATACACAGTAATTTTAAAAAGAGGTTTGAAGGGCCTCTTTTTGATAAAACTGAATGTATCCTTATGTCCTGAAGGCATTTGATGAGTTTTTTTTGAGTGTTTACGCGGAATATTAGTGACATTGAGCCTGACTTCTTTCAGTAAAAATGATGTCATCACTTCATCATTTTACACTATTTCTGTGAAATTTTGTCGTAAGAATCACAGGAACCGAGTGAATCACATGAAACTGTGTTTTGTATAGTCGGAGTGACCTTGACCTTAGACTGCTAAAATTGAACTAGTTCAGTTTTGAGTCCAAGTGAACATTTATGCCAAGTTTGAAGGAATTCCCTCAAGGCCTTTCCGTGATATCACGTGAATGGGACCAACGGTTGGATGGACAATGGGGGGTAGCTGTGGCTCAGAGCAGGTCATCTAGTGATCAGACGGTTCCTGGTTCAGTCCCCCGAGCCTCCAGAGGTCTGGTCAGTGTCCTTCAGCGAGACCCTAGCAACCATCAGTGTATGAATGTGTTGACAAGTTGGCAAAGCACCTTCTGCCAACATCACCAGTGTGTGTGTGTGTGTGTGTGTGTGTGTGTGTGTGTGTGTGTGTGTGTGTGTGTGTGTGTGTGTGTGTGTGTGTGTACAACCCCTAAACATATTGCCTCTTCACAGAGGGGCACATGACCCAGGACCCCCGTAAGTTTGGGCTGTGTCTGGCTACACCCTGGTATTGTGAGTAAGCCCATTAGCTGTGACAAGCATATTATGTGATAATGTGTAAGAATGGATTTGTTTCTCAGCTTGTTGCTTTGCTCCTCTGCAGCCACAATAAGAAAAAAAAATCAATTATTGCAGTTTTATGAAGATGAGTTTTAAAGATGTACTCTCAAACATGGATATATTACAGTAAAGGTCCTTTATATGTGAGTCTCAGCCACAGTTCTCTATGTGCCCCTACTGCCACAGTCAAGGGTCTGTAAAACTGAGAGCAGCCTTGTTTGTATTCTGATTCAATACAGCTGGGCTTTTGATTGTGTCCTTTAGAGACTTGCGATTTACAGAAATGCAACATTGGGACATAAAAGCAGTGGTGTGAACACAGAGAGCCGGTGTCAGACGGGCTACAAACAGCAGAGAGATGTGCAGGATAGTGCAGCCGGGGGGGGAGACAGAGCCAACAACAGTGAAGGACACCAGCAGGTCACACTGAGCCATATGTCCCACAAGACAGTCGAGTGGCACTCGCTCTAAAGGAGATCTGTTAAGATGAAAAGAGTGTGTATGTGTGCGTCTGTGGCTACAAAAACTACTATTGGATATGCAGAAGTGTGTCCATCAAAGGTATCAGCTGTATCACACCAAACACACAAACAACCACACACATAAAAGCATATCTCTATCGCTATGAAGCGGAGATACTGCACATATTGGCACCAGGGTCTGGTTTTTATGAGTCTCTTTATCCAACTTAATCAGTGACAGGCATCGTTAATCAACTGTCAGCAACTGGGATTATTCCACTTGGCTGTTTATGTTCCAGACTATACTGTAATACAATCCTTTCTGAGTACTGAAATTTTGCCTGTCGTGATCAAAGTACATTGAGCGGCATCTATTCTTCATGAGTCGAGAGTGAGAGTACCAAGTACACAACATGTGTGCTAATTAACTGAGACGATTTACTGTTGGTGGAAACGTCCGCTGGATTGATCTGTTTTCTCCATGACTGTTCTTTTTCGTACATTATACTACACTGTTCTGGTACATTTACTTTCATCAATATGTAAGGAGCATTCTTACCCTTAGATCTACATGTAAAACACTTTGTAATAGAAAATGAATTTATGTAAATGCACCGTATGAAAATAAACATTTCCCTTCCTTGAGTTCTCTTACTGCCGAGGTAAGTTTACAATATTAGGGTTTTGGTTTTTTCCCCCCACAAACACACAAAAGGCTGTTGTTTGTCAAGAGACTGACTCCATCGCTAGTCTGGTTCACTGGAATGACCCTGCAGGAATAAGCTCGTCCTGTAGAAGCGCAGGAAAAAGAGCAAAAACCTGGTCATCGCTTAGCATGTTTGAAACGCCACTTCCACTGTTCTTTAGAATGTGTTTTTTGGTTGTATGCATTGAAATAAGGTCTGTGGTCAACACAAGTTCAGGATTTTTCAAAGTTTGCTAACTACTGTGGCATCGAATGCACGAGTGGAACCTTTGTGGATTGCAAAGATTTCAAGTGTCTTAAAAACAGCATTGGCTAACAAGTGGCTAAATGAAACTACATGGAAGCCAAAGAAGGAACTTGGCCTTCACAGTTCAGAAAATCCCCCTATGAATGGTGTGAAATTTACATGGTCTGACAATATTAACATCACAACATAACTAAGCGTATGTACCTCAAGTCAGTAAGACGATGTTTGACCATGCAGAAGTAACGCGTCAACTCTCTTCAATCAAAGCTCATGTCTTCTTAGCAAACCCTGCTTCAATTTGAAACCAAGTCTTGTCAGAGTACAGAGCTTTTCTCTCACCCTCCTTTTCATTCTCTCTGCAAGATTAATAAAGGAAAAATCACTGGAGAGTGGCCAAGCACTCTGTTTGGCTAATTGAATATGTATTGGTGCCAATGAGAAACAGTAAACCTGAATTAACCTCAAGTAACAACTCTTCATCCATCAGTCACACCAAAAAAAAACAACAACAACAAAAAAACCAACAGTTGCACAGTGTAGCTTTACCAGAAGCATGCAACTCTGTTGTGTTTCCTGATGTACGTACTGTCAAAAGTTGTTTCACTGCACCAGACTGCTCCAGCTCTGACTCCGGCACAGAGAAATCAGTAGGAGTGAATCAAACTAAAGCAATCTCACTGAAAGGTTGTGCAGTTGATGTGGGGATGGTAGTGATTTTCAGCAGGGTTAAAGTCACACTGATTTTGAGCTGTTGCCATGGAGTCCAACCGAGACAAATGACCAGTGTTTACTTCTACGTGAGTTGTGAGAAGGTTACAAAATTCATAGTTGGTAAATCGAGGCAGAGGTTTGTGACTTGATCACGCGGATCATAACTTTGGTACTCTTCTCTTTACATAACAAGGTTTCAGCAAGTAAGGGGGCAGCGTGGCTTGGAGGGAAAGTGGCCGTCTAGTAACCGAAGGATCGCTGGTTCGATCCTCACTTCCACCGGTCACTGTGTCGAAGTGTCCTTGAGCAAAATACTGAACCCCTAATTGCTCCTGATGGTCCTGTGACGGACTGGGTGACCGGACCCCGCCCCCCCCCCCCCCCCCCCCAGTGCCCTTAAAGGACAAGTGAAGTGAAATGGATGGAGTTTAAATAGTTTTAGTATATAGACTAAGAGTGTATTGTTAGTGAGTGGGTGGTTGTTAAAAAAAAATGTTAAAATACCAATGCAGTGTGTGTACAGACGTTTTTTGGGCATTTTATTAGTAGCAATACAAGCTTACTACTTTAACTACATGTCTCAGTACTGTGGTGGTCAAAGCTAAGTAAATTAATCGGCTTTCTTGACGCGAAGGTCTTTTATAGATCAAGTGCAGTAGTGGCCATGTAAAGCTACATTTCTGAAGCTCAGACACAGTGGACCTTTCTGCTGCCGTTGGGAGTAAAACTGCTCCAGATCAATAAGTGATGCCACAGCTACACACCAACCTGAGCAGTTTCAGCTATTTGCCGATGAATAAATGCTACAACTACTCGAGATCCAAGCCAAGTCCCTGGGTTTCACTGCCACATGCTTAAAGAGAAGGGGATTAGGCCTAAGGCTTGCAACATCTTCCAGGCTCACCCACAGTGGTCCGAATTTTAAGGTGGAGAGGCGATTCTCATTATGTGAGAAGAGTGTTCCTCAAGCCATGCTTGGCTGTCAGGGCGTATCCAGGGCAGAAAAATCTGGCGTTCCAGACTCTAATAGCCTTTGTCCACTGCACATATCTGCATACATGCATGGGGGATCCTTAGACCCCAGTAAAATCACTAGAAAAAGGCAACTGACCCCTTTCTTGTTGTGAGTGGACGTGTTCCGGAAGCCAGACTTGTTAAATACCTGCGTCTGCTACAAGGTTTTTGGCCAGTGGAAAAGGGGCTTTAATAACACTGTGCAAATGGGATTTCCTTTAAAGAGACGTGCACTAACAGCTAAAATGTTCCTTAAGCTAAATGAAATCCAAGACTACCTTGATCATTCAATATCTCGACTACCCATCTCGATGTAAACACCACCCAATTACAGGGAGCTAAATATGGTAATTTTCCTCAGACACATCTGCTTGAAGAAGAACGAGCCCACTCACTCTCTCCCCTACTGCTACCGTGCCTAATGCAATTCATCACTGACAACTTGACTCATGGAACAGACTCAGAATACCTTTCTACACAAGCCTGACACATCAGACCACCAATAAGTGTCCCATCCTTGCTTCAGCGGGGGGAGGGGGAGGGGGAGGGGGACACCTGGAAGCTATTTTTACTCTGCAGGTGGTAGAATATGGTTGGTCATCTGTCACAGAGGTTTGCAGCTGGAGACGAGACAAAACGCGGACTCTCGGGAGCTGTGAATGGACACAGGAAGCTGGCAGGCCAGCAGGGTCCAGAGCGGCAACAATAGGCAAGCACAACGACCTCCAACCATTTCAAATACTGAATTTAAGCACAAATTATAGGGAAACACACATTACATCATTTCTGCCGCGAGGGGCCCATCAGTCAAAGCAGAACAATGTATCCTTAAGATATCATGAAGCACGGGATTATGGGAAATGTTGTTGTCAGCCAAGTCTGACAAAGTTTCTTCATATTGCTTTTCCTCAGATTATGCTACTACATTCTAATAAAATATCCACGGTAAGTCAGAAGTAAGGATAACGTCAACTTGCTATCCATACGGCTGGAGCTATCATGGTGTGGATATTTCAGTGGCATTGTAGCTCAACACAAACATACTAAGAATAATGACTTGGATGAACTTTCTTGTAATTTTCCAACGTCATTCTCACGCTAAGCTGGTGGGTGCTGGACTCCAACCATCCTACCGTTGAAAGTGTCAAATTTTCTTCTGGAGACCCTCGTTCTCTCCAGACGGGGTGCTGTCCTGGTCTTCTTAATTTGCTGCTGTTTTGGACTTTCAAGGTTTAAAGTTTAAAGCTTACAAGACAATGGCAACATTTTGTTTCTTGACTGAAACTACAATAAATGGCTATGTAAGCACAGTTTGTTCAAATGATGTGCCATCAAAGTATTTCCTTCTTTAAAGAGGAAGAAGACAGGGTCCCCCTCCCCCTCTCTAAGTACATTCTGCCTTTTGATCTGCTATTTTGCTGTGATAGTGCCATATGCTGAGGGGGATGCTTGAGGGAATACTGTTTAGAAATGAACATTATATGCAGATGACCTTGTTTTTTTTTTTCATTGTCAATCGTGTGCCATCGATCCCATCCTTTCTGTCTAATGATATCATTTGGTGAATTCCCAAGTGACAAATTAAATCTGGAGGATAGCCAATGATAACTTTTCGAATTTGCTGCTCTCAAAATATCCCATCCTCTGCTTTCCCTTTTAGTGAAGTGCATAGCTCCTGGAGTTTGACTTTTTGTGTCCCTTCCCATGCCAGGTGGCTGAAGGACATCATGTTCCATCTAAAACTAGGAGTGATTAAATTTATCATAAGGGGGAAGAAGCTGAATTCAATAACACAAAAAAGGCCATTTTTATTTATCTCTGTTAAAATATATTTCAATGGACAACCGTGGCTATTACATTATTACCATTTTATCTAGCTGTAAGGATGAGCAGGAGAAACCACAGGGTTGGGGAAGGGAAGGGCCATTTTATACAAAGTTGTGGGCGCGAGCCACAAAACCACTCTGAGTTCATTCAATTTAGGAAGTGCACGCGTTTGTCTGTTTGGTTGACAATGAAAGTACCAAGCAGGAGCTGGTTGGACACGACGTGAGGGGACAGCAATAAGGCCCTGAACTCTTATGCTGCCATAAAGACGACACCTGTAGTGACAATCGAGCCATGGCAGCGTTGCTGTGGCAACCAACTACTGTATGCTGAGAAACGTGCAAAATGAAGTCTTGCTAGTCAAACTGGTACCACGCGGTGGAACAGCAGGTTTAATGAAATGGCTCTTGATCTTTATCCTTGATTTTAAAGAGAGTAAACGGTCACAGCCAAAAAGTAAAGCCGTAAATTACATAATGACAGGTCCTTGAATGATCTGAGCTCAACTCTATGAGTGAATATGGCAGTGAATTTTCCAGGCTCATGTTTGGGGACTGTTGACACGAGTCACGCTGCAATCAATTTCAACCAATTTGAAATGTAAAATTAATTCCTAATGGATTTTGGCATCCATGGCAACTGTTGTCATGATCTGCATCGAAATCGGTCCGTTTTTTTATTTGAATTTTATCCATCGGAAAATTACAAATTAACATTCCCGTTGAATTCCATTCAAGTTATACCACTGTACTGTATCGTATGAAATATAGCCCGCCCTGGCTTGGGGGAGAAGGGACGGATAAGGGACTGGTAGAGTTAGACAGAGGAGGCAAAGATGGTGTCGCAGAAGGAAGTTGGGGAGGAGGGAAGCGGGTGCCATCGATCTGGAAAAAGAGAAGGTTGTTTTTGTTCAGCTTGGGAGGCTGAGTTGAGCAATGCTGCAGGCTGGCTGGTCCATATGTCACTACAGCTTCCTCAGGCCCAGCTGTGAGGAGCAGGGAAATGTGATGGGACGCTGTGTATGAGCGTGTGTGTCTCTATGTGTGTGTGTGTGTGTATGTGTGAGAGAGAAAGAGAGAGAGAAAGGGAGAGAGAGAGAGTACATGTCTCTATGAGAAAGAAAGAGAAGTGTGTAGGTGTGTGCAAGAAATAGTGTTATGTGTGAAAACTGTGCAATCCATTATTTCTTAACAGGAGGTAATCAAACACTGCTGGCTGTCTTACTCTGGCTCAAACACAAAACACATTCTGCATGCGCGCACGCACACACACACACACACACACACACACACACACATGAACCTGCATCAGGATACACATGCAGGCAATGAAAAAATTTTGCCCATACACCTGCACAAACACAGAAATAAATTTCAGCCCAGCAGAGTCCCGGACGAGAGCGATAGGTAGCTGAACTGGCCAAAAGCACGAGTTGTCCTTCAGACCACCAGTAACGTCCTTTAGCAGACAGATGTTTCCCCTCCTCCTGACCTCAGGCACAGGCAGCAGTGTTCAACAATTACACAGAAAATTACACAGTTCACAGAATTACATACATACATACATAAACACACACACACACACAGTACACAAGCCAATAGGGCTGACATTTTATGCATTTTAAGCCTTTCAGACACAGAACCAACGACCGATAATTTGCTTCTGTTTGAATATTTAAACGGCACTTTAGAGATTATAATTTTTAATGTAGTATATGGCGCGATATGCAGTAGATGTCGGTGAAAAAGGGTTTGACATTTGGCAACAGTAGTCACATTACATATGTGCAGGGGAGGCTGAAGCCTTTTCCAAAAGAATTTTAACTAGGTTTCTTCACCCATGCATGTCGTCCTCACACAGGCCTTCCAACGAAGCCTCCAGAGAACTGGATTCTCCATGTTTGGTCTCTCAGTGAAAGATTTTAAGGACTGTGGGGCCTCACGGCATCGAGCAATCAGGGATTCGTTAACTTTCTAAAGGGGACTTGGACACGGTCACCAGGGTGGCATGGGGATCGAACTGGCCAACCTTTGGTTCCTCTCCAAAAGTAACTGAAAAATACCGTATTGTCTGTAAATGAACTGAAAACAGAAAACAACAGAAACTATAGTCAGTCTCAATGAGGTTCCTGCTCAGAATATGTGGTTGGCATTCTCTGAAGTCTTGAGTCACCAACAAGTAATGCAGGGTTAAGGAAATCCTTTGTGACACCTAACAGTGAGAAACTGAAGGTGAATTAAATTTTGAGGGTAAAGTGCTGCTGTAATGTAACATAAATGAGACAAAAGCGCTAAAAACAAAGTGCAATGCTGTTGATGCTCATAGCATCTCGAGGTTTGACGGGTTTTTTTGTTGTTTTTTTTAAAGCAAGCTTCCGAGCAGGACGTCCAGGCCATTCCTCCAATATAATAATGGCTTTCCCATTTCAACTGGAACGCACCTTTAGAGTTTGGTATACCTCGCAGTGACACGCTTCACTAAATAATGGCCAGAAAAGTCTTTTTGAAGAACTTTATAGAGGCAGAATGAAGTTGAACTTTAACTCCTCTTTTCAACATTTTATCCTG
Source organism: Aulostomus chinensis (assembly GCF_037954235.1). NCBI lineage: Eukaryota > Metazoa > Chordata > Actinopteri > Syngnathiformes > Aulostomidae > Aulostomus > Aulostomus chinensis. The sequence continues at coordinate 4,489,687 of NC_141330.1, read as the reverse complement.
GAGACATTTGTGTGAAATTCTCTTCTAATCAGCTTATTCATTCTCCCGTTACGGCCAAAAAATGTATTTGTGCAGTCACTGAGACCTTGCAACCCAAATTTCAAACAGAGATGACTACATGGCTGTCAACGGCACTATCTATGACTTTACTTCAAATATAAGCTGTCATTAAATGTCCCTTGCAGCTCCGGTGGCTGCTTCAGTGGGGCCTCCTTTAAGTACGGAGATGCACACAACTACTGGTCTGACGGTTCGACGAGCCTGAAGTTCTTCTTGACACAATCTTTAATAACCATCAGCTGTCCCATCATCTATTTTATCACCACAGTGTGTATGCCAAAGCAAGCCACTAATAAAAGCCAAGTTTCTGTTTGCTTGTTAAGCTACAATTGCCTCAGTATCAGCTGCCGAGCACCGCCCGTCCCGGACAGGCAGGTTTTAAAAGGGCACTGCTTGTAAATACTTGGTGTTTTATTACGTGTACTTGTGGACATTAAGTGCACAGAAAAAGTTCAAACCTATAAGTGTCCACATCCCACAGAGACAGATATGCCAAAGGACAATTCTTCTTAATAAAAATGATGAATGGCAGTGCATTGCTTTTAAGGTCATCGAGATCTGGCAGTAGCTGCTGGTAAGTTGGCAGGAGACAAATTAGGCCTAGTTTTCCTATTTCTCTGTGTGCCTCCAAGGTATTGAAGAAAAAAACAAACTGTACCCACAGGGAAAGGCAACGGAATCAAAATGCTGAGATAAAAGCCATTAAACCCTCACATGTACATGATGACCTTTTGAAAAACGGTCTATTTCTGAGTGACCATTTTCATTTAAATGGCATGCGATAGTTACTCAAATACCAAGGCTTTTTTGTGTTCAATCACCTCAGGAGTTCAGGTCAGCCATCTTACTAAAACATTCAACCTTTCTCCACTCTCCTGAGTGTCACTGCCCACCTACATTTATTACATAATTAATCCCTTCAACTCCCACACATCAGCCATCTGAATGTGCTCTCCAGGGTCACAGGCAAACATAACATCTAGGTCTGAGCCACTCTTCATGCTCTGTGACAACAGCGGCGGCAGCGGCTGGCGAAAGCCACTGAGGTGCTGCGGTGTGTTTGTCAACCAGTTTGCGGTCGTCTGCTTTCAAAATCAGCATCAGAATTGTAAATGGGACGACTGACGCAGTGCAAAAAGAAGGCAGCAGTCGTACCCACGAGGACAAATGTGTTCAAAAATCATTCCAAAGTGCGACTGTACAACATCTACTTCTCTGTGGCGTTTGTATTTCTCCTCTAACTCTCAGAAGATAAAGCATGCTTGTGCCCCCCACCATGTTTTTTTCTTTTTCCTTGCATAACACTGGCAGAGTTGGGGAAGCGCAGGCCAGACACATGACTTGGGGGGAGAGGGCACTGGTGCATGGCGGTGGTATATGAAACTCTGTCAACTCAGATTAATGTAAGATGAGAGGAGGAGGCAAGCAGCCATGACTACCAGCTCTCTCACTCCCCCTACAGCCCAAAAGACATCAGAGCAGCCAGGAGAGAGAGAGAACAGACAGAAATGAGTGAGGGGAAGATTGCAGATCAAGGGAAGCAGAGGAAATTCATTATATATATTTTTTTGACATTTTTTTCCCCCAAATGCTAGGAATGTTTAAGCAAACAACTGGTTTCTGCTGTAACCAGTTCATATGCCAATATTTATAGTTATTGTATCTCCGTTATCATAGAGACGAGCTTTTGTATCACTATGATTATGATTTGGGAGTATTTTCCACATTTTTATAAAGCAAACAATCGTTGTATCAATTAAGAGTAAAAGTAAAGATATGAGACCAGAATAAACCTCTTGCTGCACTGAGAAAAGTAAAATTCCATCACCTAATCTATACTTTCTGAATTATTTTTGTTGCATTTAACAAAAATGATTGTTTCATGTTAATCTTTTAGGCACCTTTGTAACCCCCCCACCCCACCCCCTAAAAAAAACAAAAAACAAACATTAAGGGCCCTTTTAAAATGATTGGTCCAAATCTGACAGAAACTGATACATTTGTTTCTTTTCCATTTAGTCTGGTTTGGTTTCACAGTGCACAAATTCCAGCAGACCAAATTAAAATGTTAAAAAGAAAAAAATAAACATTTGCTGAGAGACTCAGAGCTGGAAATGTAGTCAGTGAAATATTATTTGATTATGACAGGAGTTTGTGTTAAAGTCCAGCCTAGATGTCTGCCAAACGTCAGACTTCAGAAGTCAGAGAGGATCTCCCTTCGTCACATTGCCTTTGCTCTCCTCTGCCTTGGTTGATGTCCCCCATTTCAGTCTGATCAGGGTCAAACAATGTTCTTTATGCAATCAGACTGGACAAGGGCTCCACGTTTTAATCTCAGCTCATCCATCATTCTTAGAAATTAAAGTTAGACGGGGCTGTTTTATGTGAATGACTGTGTAACCTCATTCATGTCCTATGATGTGGCGGCACTCCATTATTTTAGGGAACAGTTCAATAAACCCAACACACCACACGGAAGACAAATGTCCTCGGGGACACATTTTAGACACACTGAAGCAACAGCCAGGTGGATGTCCAGCCTGCATCATTCTGATGGCCGTCATTCACAAAATGAACCAAAAACTCAAACAGGGAGGCAACTGAATGGAGCTATAAGGAGCACAGAGACAGGTGGTCTGTGGGAGGGCCAAAGGCTCCTGCCAGTCAGAGAGAGGGAGAGATGGAGATGAGGGTATGAAAGATGGAGAAAAAGTGTGGTAGCAATGAATATGAGGACTGAAGGAGGGAGAGGGAGACGGAAAAGGAGCTTGAACAACAGAGGGATTAGAAAAAGCAAGGACAGAGATGGGAGGGAGCAGATGGAGAGAAAAGGTAAGAGTGACGGATCGATGGAGGGAATTAAAACAAGAATTGAGCCGAAAGAGGCACAGATACAAGAGAGAGAAGAGAGCCAAGGATTGACGCTGAGCTGAGAAGCCACGCATAAAAGCAAACAGAAAATCAGAGAAGTGGAAGGCGTGTATTTAAGATGAGCTGATATTGAAATGTGCAGGAAGCAGCGACACCAGAGAGGAAAAAGAGCCGGTCCTCCACTGATCCTCTATATCTCTGCGATGGAAACATACAGTATGATTGCTTTTTTTTGCCGAGCCACTGAAGCCAGCTACAACAAATGGAAATAAATTGTGTATGTGTGTGTGTGTGTGTGTGTGTGTACTGAAAGAGAAAAGAAGAGGAACTTGTTGACACCAGCTCTGCATGAGGTGAGTGACAGGCATGAATATTTAACGCTCTCGCCGTCACCTCGGTGATGGCTATCAGCGCGTCAGTCCTGCTTCTGATCCATTCACAGCTGCTGCCTTATTGGCACAATTAGACAGGGATAAGTCTCTGATTAATTGAACTGGGCTCTCCATTCAATCCTTCCACAGCAGCACTGGTTTCCTATCACCATCACAGTTCGCTCTATTCCTTTGAGTGATAGCAATTCGAATTGGCAACCGTGCACTCGCTCTACAGGAAAGTCGCCACCTGTGTGCTGTGACTGACCGCATCCAGATGCGTTATTTTACTGCCTCGCCAACATCGCTGAACACAGAAATTTGGGCACAGAGTTTACCTCAATACCCAGGGCGCACAGAGCTGAAAAAAAAAGGCAAGCCAGATGGCTTTCAAATAAAAGTAAGCTGAAACACACCAGAGAAGCTACACTGCCACATTCCCAGACACACAGAAGCTCAGATTAATTTAATTGTACTTCATGTGGTCCTGACCTGCAGTATGTATTTGACCGATATCCTGTCTGTCTATGTTGGCGGTTTTAAATCAGTACTGACTGTGTATTTTGTGTGTACAAAAACGTTTGTTGCAAAGCAGAGGTAGAAAAACGGAGGAACAGTACCCTCTCCTGGCCTGAAGAGCAAGATGGGATTTCACTCACATCCAGCAGCAGTCCAGTGTCTCATAATCTATGATTGCTTTATTAAACTTCTGACAAAACAGAGTCAAGTTTGAGGAGGGAGCTTGTGACTGGAGACCGGCTGGTTGAATCCCCCCGGACCGGCAGGATGAATGTGAGAGGGAGATTGCCCTTCCCTCATTACCATCACTGAGGTGCCCTTGAGCAAGGGAGTTTTAAAATCCCAACAGGTTCTTAAATCTATTTGCATCCCACAGTTAATCAAAGAAAATCTTCCCTCTTATCTCAAATAAACACAAGATTTGAAAGTAACGGCTCATCACACACACTACTTGATCTTTTTAAGTTTGTGCCAGAGGGAGGAACCTACCATCATCTCACGAGATCTCAGGAAGCAGCTCAGCTGAACCTGGCGTGGTGCAACAAGCGGCTGGAGTAATGCTTTGCTGTATAAACCGCAAAATCTTAGGGGATATGCGGCCAACATAGCGTGAAATGGCGGTGAGATTTTACTTGTCACTTTTAATATCTGTCAAGAGGAGTTTCATGCACCAGCTAGGCTACGGCTATAATGCCCAAACTGTACTGATGTCATCATCCCAAACAGACCTGATGAGTCCGTGAGCAGAGGTTTACGATTGGATCTCTGAGCAGCTCACACTACCAGATCACCAGGGCGGATGATGATTCCTGACCAGCCTTGAATTTGGAATGCGCCTGCAATTATCTAGGGGCCCAAACTGGACCCCAAATCAAGCCTGAGTATCCTGAAGTTTGTCCCAGCGTGACCCCAACTGCTCCTGTTCAGACTGTGGCGCAAACTGAGGTGAAAACTGTGTGAATGTGATCAGGAGCATCGCTCTCACTGAACCTATCCTGGCTGAACAAAGTTATCTGAAAATGAAGAGGGGAAATTCAGAATCAACACAGGTAAAAAAGAGGAGCTCCCTTCTTCCCAAACACTCAATTTAACAACAGCAAACACAAGTTTTTACTGTGAAGGTCTCCGGCAAAAGAGGTAGAACAGCGGAAAACAGATGGCCTGCCAAATAATTCCCCAGAGAGATGCGTTTTCGTTCAGTTTCATTCATTCCAGCCACTTACACTCACAGGCCACTTCATTAGGTACACCTGGTCAAGGTAATTCACTCTAATACCAAAGCCATGAAGTCTACCTCGACACCACTGAATGTGTGTGTTTGTGCTGCTCTGGTTTAAAAAACAAAACAAAACCTGCCACACATAAATGAATGGCAGCAAAAATATGATAAAGACATAACTGTCTACTTCAGCACCATCACCCCCGTTACCTCGGCATGTATTTAGATTAAAACCTGAGTGACAGTGTCAGTCCAAACTCATGATTATCCTCTTTGCAAAGGCAGAATATATTCGATCAAATTAGATGACACAAGTAATGAAGTGGCCTCTGAGTATCTGTCAGACTTTAAATGGCATTTTGTAATAACTAAACAAGTGCACAATAAGTTAGATTAATATAAAACTGAAAAAAATTGTACCCTGAGGTACTTTAAACCCGCTACTTGTTATATTTTTTAATTAATAAACATCCATCTGAGTGATAGAGATAAACCACAGAGCATATTTACTCTGCCTGTGGACGCTCATATTATCGTGATTGTACAAGTTTCTGCTGATAACGTGCGTCTCCAACTAACAGACTTTCTTATCCTGTCATATCACCTGCTCGTCTGATAAATGAACAGAGAGGACCACGCAGTCTTCTGCCATAAACTCACCATCTATACACAGACTTACAACTTAAGTTATTTAGCGTTTCGTAATTGCAAAAAAATCCCAAAACAAGGTCTATCTTATTACCAGCCTACTGGGCTTTACTGGAGATATAAATGGGCCACAACTGTAGTTTCTAAACAAAAAAAAAACAAATAAATAAATAAAATGAGCAATAAATTCTGCATTTGTCAGGGATGTTTTTTTTTTTTTTTTTTTTTTTTGCTATGGATTAAAACCCATTTGGTGCCCTGGGGTGCACGTATAGCAGTAGGATGGTTATGTGGGATTAAATTTAAGTAAATTATAGAAGCCATTTTCAGGGTGATTAAAGAGCATGTCAGCGAGTGCAACAGTGTGGCTTATTGGTGTGTTTTGAAACATGGCACAGAGCAATTAACAATATCAGAAAGTAGCAACATCGACAAAGGTAATTAGCAACAAGCACTGATGAAACAGATTGAAAAGGCTTAAAAGTCAGCCAGCAGAAGCAGAGATACACCGGGATGGACAAAAAAAAAAAACACCCACAAAGGACGGAACAGAGGAGGTGAAACTCTTGCTCCACTGGGAAAGCGTGCATCAACAATTCTCATTCAACAATAGTAAATAAAACCAATTTCATGTCACTACAGCTGGTTGGTGACATGCAAGAAAGCGGGGGGGGGGGGGGGGGGTTACATGAGGTGATCAAGCAAATGCAAACAAAGAAAAACCATTCAGAATCGCCGACCATCAGAGATATACAGTACATCACTTCAAAGGAACATGCCAACGTTTTCCTCTCCTGAGGCAGGTAAGAGCTAAGTGCAGTGAATGGCAGCTGTGTGGCATCGCTCCATCATATACACCTGTCTCCAAAGCTGTCTGATCCTGATCCGGATCTATCTAAACCAGATGGCACAGAGGAGGAACTGCAGGTTTTGAAAGCTGAGCAAGCTGGATGGAGCTAAGCTACACAGTCCATCCACTACCATTCATTAAGCTAAGCTAACTAGCTGGTGCCTGTGGGTCTCGGCTCTCTTACGCACGTCCATAGGAGAGAAGGTTATTTACCTATTTGTGTGCCTCTATGGAGGATCAAACAAGTGTGTTTCAAAAGCATCTTCAGTCCAAAATGGCAGCAATGCTGTTGCCCCCCCCCCCCCCCCCAAAAAAAAATGGCCACCCCTGTACTCTTAGCAGGCTTCCTCCCTGGGTGGCTGTGACAGACTAAATGCAAGGGGACCATCATTATTTTGATCATTTACACCGGTGTTTACCCTGCTATGACATCTTATCATGGCTGCTGTGAAAATGGTCTATAAAGGTAATTGGATACAGAGTTCTGATACATTCCTAACACTGCAGAGAATGGCAAAAATCAGCAGCTAGATTCCCACAGAGTTAACTACCCTTGAAAGTGAACCCCTAAAAACGAGCTGCAGGCAACAGCAAGCCGGGGAAGCTCAAGGTTCTGGGATAGGATGCATAAATTCTCTCTGACCTCATTTTTTTAACAGATATTAGCTGAATAGTCGGGTCTTTTAAGTAGCACAAAGACTGTTTGAAACTATCCTCTACCAGGCCAGCCTAACATAGATGTAACCTATATTTTACCCAGAGAGACAAGACAAAGTATTTTGTAAAATATTTCTGTGCATATGCAATGGTTGGAAAAGGGGTTTGAGTGAGCATCTTAAAGCTCAATTTAATCCTCTTAACATATATCAATCTTAACCCTTCCCAAACCCTGCACGCACACACACACACACTATATATATATATATATATATATATATATATATATATATATATATATATATAAAAATGATTTCACATCTTAAGACACATGTTTTCCTCAAGAAATCAACACCCCTGTCTGCTGGATGTGAAATGGGGCAACATGTTTGCCATCTTTACAGATAATTTGTCAATATTACATTTACAGTTTTGCTGTGCTCCCTTTAATTATTCTTACAAAAATGGAACCAGATCCAAAACAAAATAAGCTATCAGAACCCAGTGCTGGTTATAGTAGCATCATATGACTCGTTTCATAAATTACATGCCAATCAAAGTATTTCCATTACATCTCTTTTCACTATAATTTACAGAAGCAAGTAGGAAATGAGAGAAAACCTGCCGGCAGCAGGGAAGCCAATGCACTATCAGTGTGAAGCCTGCAGTGACATGGTGTAAAGTGGGAAGGCTTTATTTTAATTTACACCACACTGCGTGAAGGGAGACTTTAAAGTATAGTTTTGTCACATGTATTCTCTGTTTAACCTTGTTTTGTCTTTGTTTTTTTATTGTTTTCCCAGGTAAACTCAGAGGCCGTGTACATTTTTAACATCACCATCTGTCTCCATCAATAAAAGTGTGAACTCATGTTTTCTTCTTTTTCACCACAAAAGTGTGAAAGCTACCAGCTCACAATCACGTGAGAGCCAGTACTGAGGGTGGGTTTACTCATCTGGCATCCCCTCTGTGCAAAGTCAATCAATCAGTGAATCCCTGGTGAGTGGAGTACAATACCTCCTCCTGGTCCAACATGTAGATCTGATTTCCGGCGCTCACACGGAGATGGGGGTTCCAGTGGTCGTGGGGTGGGCGATCGGGTGAGGGGCGGTCGTAGATGGAGCGCTCGTGCGAGGGACGGTCGTAGGAGGGACGGTCGTAGGAGGGACGGTCGTAGGAGGGACGGTCATAGGAGGGACGGTCGAAGGAGGGACGTTCGTGAGCAGGGTGGTCGTAGGAGGGAGTGTGGAAGGAGTGGGCGTGGGAGCGATGATGGTGATGATGATAGGAGGGGGGGGCGGCAAACCTTGCATCTGGAGAGCGGAGAAGGGTTGAGAGAGAGGGAGGGAAGAGAAGAACGGTTAGGAACATCAGTAGGAGGGATGTAAGGCTGCGACACATGTCGGTGCTCATAACATCAGTGTCAGGTGTTGTTAGTGTGCTCGGTAGGTGGGCTTGTAGGTGGCCGGTGCAGTTTCAGTACGGCACAGGTTTGTTTGTCTCCTGCCCACGTGAGGATGCACATGCACATCCCTGACATTCCCGCCAGTGACACACAGGCGGCTAAAATGTGGCAATAAACACATGCAAAGGCAGAGAAGGCAACTACAAGCTAATAAACATGTAAACGTGCAGGATTTTAAAGAATGTTTTAAAAAGCTTCATTAAAAAAAAAAATTATCGGGAAGAAAATAAATGGCACACTTCCAGAATAAGAAACAAACACAATATGTTTTAGTGAGTAACTCTTAATGTAAACATAACTTGTGTTTGTTTACAACTCCTCAAGGGCGCTGATGAGAATACGCAGGCCAATGAGAACCTCGTACCTGATGGTGTTGAGTAATAGCTTCTAGACAGAGTACTTGTCAAGCCAGAGAAACACAATGAAAGGCCTTATAGATGCAGAATGAAACCTAAACAAAGAACTGAATACTGAGTTTGATGAAAACGTCGATACCGTTCTCTCATTCGCTTGAGCTCAGGCCAGGAAAGTGTTAGCTTAGCTTAGCACAAACACTGGCAGCATAGGAAAAGGAAATAGGCAGGGCCACTGTGCCACTCTTAGGTCAAACAGTTGAACACATAAGCAAAGCTCTGTGTGGACACTCTGTGTTAATTGAACCAAATCCCCTGAGATGAGATACCAACGGTTTTTAGGAAGCAAAAGAAAATTAGTAAAATCCCAATAAAATAATGAACAATGATGCAAATAGTTCCGGAATCCATAAAATAGTTGTTCCATGTACCATACATAGGGCCCGGATGTGAAGAGGGTAATGACACTAATCATCTTCAATACTTTAATCAAAAATCATTTGTCTTCCAAAACAGCAGCACCAACTAAATGCCCAAAAAATCCCACGTTGAAACGCTTTTACTGAGTAAAGGGGATGTTTCCGTTTCCTTCACACAAAATCCCCATCACATTTGAGGTTCATTCAAAAGGTGCTTGATTGATAGTGACAGTGCAAACACACTGTTCAGATTGTCTCTATCACTTCTCCTTTTATGGCTGAAATGATAATTGTGGAACTGAAGCAAACCGAGGTCTTGCTTATCGCCGAAATCTAATCAGTTGTTGGGTGGCTGGAGGCAGCCATGTCCTCCAGATTCAACATAAATCCGTTCTGAAGTTCCCGAGATATCCTGCTGACAGACAGACAGAAATACTAAGCTATAAGCAATAATCTCCTCAGCAGGTGTACAAATTATCTTTGACGTTAACCCTTATTCCAAGGTTCATTTATGAAAATGTGGAGGAAAATTAAAATAATATCCAAGGGCTCCTTTCCTCAGATAATTAAAGAAATCGATCACACAGTATTGGAAACATTAAAATGGATTTTTCCCAGGTAGCCGTTTGACATTGTCTCAAGTGAAAAATGTGTGACCGAGGACTTTTGGTAAATGAGCCTCTTTGTCTTTCTTCTCTGTTGTCTAAGTTCTTGGCTGTACTGCAGGGTTTTAACGAATGTCTTAACAAAAAGCACAGAGGGGCACTATCGCTGCTTTACTGCATACAGTCTAAAGTTTTTATCTGTTTCCTATCACATGAAGTCAATATTTACTATTTTGGGCAAACATTGTTCAATGGCATACAATACTATATACTACAAAATAAAGTGCACTGTAAAGATTTCTAAAGGGCACTGCAAAGATGCTAAAGGGCATCTAAAGGGCTCCTCCTGAGGCATCTTTTGCTCTACTATTGATCTCACATTTTTGTCTTCCTCCTCCTACGAAGATTGATCATCTACATTAAACCTTCAGACGTATTCATTTCTTTTCCGTGAAACCAAAGGCAACAGCGGCATCTCTTGCATGCGTGATATTACACCCTTGATCATTTCATAGTGTTCAGCCAGCGACACAAAGGCAAACATTTTCAGGTAGTTCTCACTTGATCTCACATGATGCTGAAATTCAAAGACTTCTGTGAGACGCCGACCGGTGGAAAGTTGCTGGGAACAAGTTGGTCACGGTACGTTATCTTCAAAGGAGAAAAAAGGTTGACTTTACTCTTGATTTAATCTTACGAAAAATATCTACCAAACACAGGAAGGACCACCACTCCAGCTGAAACAACACATCATCCACAGCCCGCCACCAGACAGTGAAATCAGCTAACTGGACCTGCAACCACGAGCTGTGACCCTGTTGGCTCAGTGGCTGAAGGAATATTTAAGGTGATTTTTTTTTTACAGCCAATCTAGGAGCAAACATGCTGAGGAAGGCACGCAGGTTGAGACTGTCCACGCAGGAAAATAACTGGATCCGTCATAAATGCAAGCAGCTGAAAATCACCTAAATTTACTTGTAAGTGACAGATGCTTCATGACGGCAGATCGGCAATTATTTCCCATTTCCAGGCTCTGACTGTTTTAGACAAAACACCAGACGCTTTAACAGGTGACCACTGTTCAATTCCTACATAACCACAAAGTCACTACTGTTTTCATGTCAACTTGTTTGACACAACTGTGGGTAAGGACTGCTTTCAAAAACCTGATCACTGCCTGCCGTACCAAAACATAGGAGCCTGTGTGTTGTGTTTTCACGTCTGAATCCAACCAAACCGCAGCGCCGACACATCACAAAACGTTTGTTATGTACTAAAAAGACATTTGCTTCTAGGAAAAGGGTGTCAGGGTCACACTAGAGGTTCACATCTCCCGGTGGCTCATGTTCCTTCCACCCAGGAGGAACCAAATTCACATCTGCAGGCTGTATTTCGCAGCCAGAGCACGCACGCGCGCGCGCACACACACACACACACACACACACACACACACACACACACACACACACACACACACACACACACACACACACACACACACACACACACACACACACACACACACACACACACACACACCTTCTCTAATAACAGTGGATGTAAGCCATATTCTGTTTGACACAATGACAGTGACTCCTGACCTTTTACTCCATATTTTTTCAACACACAAGTATTTGACAAAGGAAATAGACCAGCTAGGTGATAGATTGAAGCCCTGAACTCTGTCCTCTGGAAAGTACGCCCGAATCAGTCACCTGTGGTACAATGTGCGACACTCCAGCATGTCACAGCTGATTATCTTACTGCACCAACACTCCTGTGAGTCTCCCCCTCTCTTGATGCCTGACAGTTGTTGGCCACAGTGCTTCTCTGACACCAGCCAGAGCAGAAAGGCACAACAGCCAATCATTTAATTGTGGTAAAATAACAACTCAGTTGATCCTTCAGGTTCCTTTTTGAATTATGAATCAAGCTGCTGAAATATAGATGAGCCCCTCAACAACAGCTAATTAATATGGACAATTGAAGGACTGGGAAGGATAATGGTGAAGTGTAATAACCCTTCTTGGTCACGAACCCAACAAAGGTCGCATCTTCTTTAAGGTCAGTTCAATGTTACGGAATAAAATCTCAACCCTTTCTGAAGCGGGGACGATCAGTCAAAGCACATGGCAATTAATATATTTGTGTGGACAGGAAGTCCAGGCAAAGAACATGAACCACCATGATTGCATGACAGGGTCGGGTGAGGTTTTTGTTTCTGCATAATTTTGAAAAATGCCAGCCGCATGACAAGAATAAATAAGGGAGAGGCATGGGTGAAAAGTACAGTGTCACACTGAATTATGTACACCATCAAATGAGATCATACATTGAGGAGATGTTTGCCAGCTCGCCGATAGTTTTGTATTTTGTTTGACAATTAAAAGCACCGAGAGATATCAAGCTTACAGACAAAAAAAAAAAAATTCTGGAATTATGTTTTATATATCATTTTGTGTGCAATATTGACAAGATTCTGACTGGAATGGATGCGTCATGAATACACTTCTACAACCATGGATTAACAGCTTAAAAGTATTCTGAGGCTTGCTTTATTAATGCGCTCCGAGCTGTTATGTTGCACAGTGGGTTGTTTGGAAATTTTAAATGGAAAAAAATTTGGTGCATAGAAAACTGTAAGATGTTGTGAATTGCATCAACCAAACTCTGCGTTGTAAGTGAACACCGTCTCCTACGGCAAAGTTTGGTGTTTGCTGGATCCAGACACCAAACCAATCTCCTCCCCAATGCAGATTTTATTGTGCTATACCAACAGAAACTCCTCGTGACACCGGTGAACCAGGCAACTTGTGCTCACCATGAAAAGGAATACAAGGAGAAATTAACATGCAACCTCTCAAAGATGTTTGTGGTGCCGGTGGTGGATCCCCACATGTACAGGAACCCACGTTAATAAAAAGGTAAGTCGTTCCAGGGAGACTTTCCTCTGCTTTATTCACCAACGTGTTGGAATGTTGGAACTTCGGCTCTGTTTACTGAACTGTCTCACATTCTCACTCGTTCTGAGCTGAACCACCCAGACACCTAGCAGAGCTGCCTCCACTCCAACGTCCCACCCAGAGCTGTAGTGGGTAGACTAGGAAATGTCTACAGCAGCGTTAGAGAACAACTCAAAACAAGACCGATAAACGTCAGAGTTAAGGCGATGCTCCTGTGTGGGCCTTGGACTCAACATGTGCGGTCGGCGCTCATATTCATAACCACGCTGTGACCCAACATTTTTGGGAAGGACAATAAGCTGACGGGACTGTTGCCGGGTGTTTTGTGCGTATTTTTGGCTGCTGCTGCGAATTCAATCTTGTGGTTTGGAACAAATCAGTTTTTGTTCAGAATGATCCAAAGGGCTCAAAATAAAGCCTGTTTGTTGTAAGTACCAAACAGGTATGTCATGTCATTTCACATACTTTCTGTTAAGCAACAGATGACGGCTGCATAATTAATTAAAACTAATGGTAAATCGCAATAGACCTACTGCAATTTTTCAAATTGCGAGAAGATCCAATATTTGCTAACTGTGAGCAAAAATACCATTCTAAATCAAACAAACACCATAATTAACCATAATCTTTAAGGGTTTTTCAATGAAAATGAGCAAAATAATAAAAGAATTCCCATTACTTCGGATATTGCAAATCATATTGAAATATCAGTCAATAAATGCAATCAACCCGACTGCAAATATTGTGATGTGTTGCCGTTGACTGTTTCTACACATTCTTCTTCATTGTAGATCTGTGATAGATGCTGAATGTTAATCGCTGGTGATCATCATCAAGGTTTACAGAAACACATCATTCAGTGGAATGATTTCTCTTTCACCACCAATAAGCCGGTGAATCCAAACTTTACAACTGTGCAGAGCAAAGTCATGATGCTAAAATATTCACCGGGGGATGGCAGCGTGAGTCATCCGCAGCCCAATCTTTGCTACTCTACTGTAGGCCCATCTCTCCACCCCCGAGGCTGCCTATTAAGGGCCTGTGAAGCGCAGTGGACAGAATTTCAATGAGCAGACTCATTCTTCTGTCTGTCCGTTCATACGTACAAGGTGCACAGGCGTGGCTCTCCGTTGCATGAATACACTGTAATGCACGAGCAGAAATGCTGAGATGCAGCTTTTCTTCGCTCATCTTGCTCTATCTCACTCTATCTCACTCCGTCTTTCACGCACTCTCTATTTTCCTCGCTCTGCTTTTGTTCCTCTCTCTCCTTCCCTCTCTGTGGGCTCTTTTCTATTTTCTGCCATCCTTAGCAGTTTACAAAGAAGAGTGCCATGCACCAATCGGATGACTGGTCAGCCTTAGTCAACGTTGTCATTACTGGGACCCGACAGGCCTAATGTTGATTTATACACATAGCTGAGCTCCAAAACACAGCTAAAAATAAAGCTTGCAATATCCTCAAGCCACTCGGGGCAGATAATGTACTCCTGCAAGCATGGTGAACCACAGCATCTTACTTTCTAGGCAAGAGAGCAACACGCGGTGCACGTGACCTCAGGTGCACCAGTATCTCATATTTCTGCCTCTCATGCATCACTGGAAAATATACAGATAGAATACGGATGCCAGGAATGGAAATACGGATGTTATAATAGATGCAGCGCTGCACTTTGACAAGCTGTGAGTCAGAGGGGTGCATATGTGCAGTACAGTAGTTGTCAGTGCTGAGTCAAGGGGGATGTCAAGTGTCAGCAGTGAGGTCACAGAGGCCAAGAAGAGCGAATCTTCTCGCTGAACAAGCACACTGGTCAAGACATCAGCTTCTTTTATACGCTGCGAGGGACAAACTCATTTATTTGCACGGTGGCAGGAGATTGAGCTGGTCATTCGAGCAGGCCCCACGATACCACACCTCTTCATCACGATATATTACAATACTACATGATATAGTGCATCTTGTGATACTTGGCTATCCGTGGGAGGTTGATAAGTTTATTGATCAACTCTGCCTATTCAGTGATTACCTCACATGGTGCTGAGACATCTGGCTTTCAAGACTCATTTCCAAGCTGGTGGAATTCAAAGTGCCTCCAATCTCACCGCCATCTCCTCCTCAAATAGCTCAAAGATGACGGTATTGTAAAACGTAAATCAACCGGCGTCCGACAGCTCTATTACAGCATTTTGCATCATGACACCCTACCTCTGCACCACACATTCATGTCGGTTTTAATTAGGAATCTCTATTGTAAAAATGCGACTTTATTTGTGCCAATTACGGGCCACTATCACTCAAAGGGCCTGGTGGAGCTGTCAGTCTTGAGGAGGAGATAAGCAGTATCGGTGCTGCTGCAGACAGCTACAGCTGATTACTTAATGTCATTTTAATGATCACATAAAAAAGGAGAGTTCTTGTAATGAAGGTATAATGCAGACTTTGACACAGCCATTTGATGCTTAAACACCTGTTTCTACCGTCGTTGCTTAAATATCTGGATTCACGGTTTGAATTCCTTCTAACTGCAACTGTTAATCTGGTGGTTCAGAGTTCGACCAATCAAAAAAAAAAACATTTTTTTTAAATGAAAAATTGATCGAAGGAGGTGGTGCAGTGGTTAGTACTGTCACCTCACAGCAAGAAGGTTCTGGGTTCAAGTCCCGGCTCCATCAAGGGGTCTTTCTGTGTGAGTCTGCATGTTCTCCCTGTTCCTGCGTGGGTTCTCTCCGGTACTCCAGCTTCCTCTCGCCGTCCAAAGACATCAAGAGGGGACGAGGCTGATTGATACTCTAAATTGACCGTAGGTGTGAATGGTTGTCTGTCTCTATGTGATGGCCCTGTGATGGACTGGCGACCTGTCCAGGGTGAACCCCGCCTCTCACCTGAAAGCCGCTGGGATAGGCTCCAGCCCCTCCCCCAGGACCCTTAACAGGATAAGCGGAAGAAAATGGATGGATGGAACAATTGATCAAGTGTGGTAACTCATAGTGAGGAAGCTGGAGAGACATATCACTCCGCAGCTCTGCTACTTCTTTCGATTCATTGCTTTAATTTTACAGTTTGAAAAGCCTGCTCTCAACCCTCCTTCAGTGGGTGGCAGAAAAAAACTCAAATAAGCAGTTGGTACGGCACCAGGCCTCCACCAAGAGGCAGGCAGCATCGACAAAGTTAGCAACCACAATTGGTGGAGCCAAATCTAGAACCAAAGGAGTGGTGAATGATGGACTAACATTCGCCAGGTAGAGAAACAGGACTAAGAAGAAAAGGTCTATCAAATGTGTAATGATTAACTGACACCCAGTATGTTGGCTACAGTTTGGTAATGGCATGTAGGTAAAAATCTGCATTTTCTTTACATAGACAGCTTTAGTCTCCAAGTGTCTGTATGATGTCACGTCCCCACAGTGGAGGTAAAATGGCATTTTTGGAGCGGGAGGGTCTTTGGCATGGTGTTAGGACACAGGTTTGGTGTGGATTTGGGACACTGGTGAAAACAAGTACATTTGGAGGCCTGTCCTCTGGACATTACTGCAGTTTTGCACCAATAAAGGATACCACTGCTGCTACTACTACACAGGATACTAATGAAATATATCGCATATTGTGAATGTACCTGCCTCACTTAAACATTTAGTTCACTAGCACTTGAGATATAACCACACCAACAAGGAGGACTGACTACACTCATCAGCCACCACTACAATGTAAGGGGAAAAAAAGTCCAGATTGATGTGTATGTGTGTGTGTGTGTGTGTGTGTGTGTATGTGTGTTTGGAGTTGCAACCATCTCGTAAAAAAAAAAAAAAAACTCCTCCGATAAAGTCGACCTACTGTGTGAATCCAGGCAACGTGATTCCTCTCCAAATTCACATAAATCCAGTCATGAGGAAGGCATGTTAGATGAGAGGGGGAGAGAACTGGGTTGACAGTACGTGTGTATTGATGCACATATGTGTATGTGTGTGAGCAGAGAGACAAAGTGGGAGAGATGGAGGGAGAGGGAGAGAGAGAGAGAGAGAGAGAGAGAGAGAGAGAGTATTCTCACCTATCAGATCATTCACCCAGCCCTCGCGCAGCGCCTCCCGGGTTCCCCATTGCTCACCCAAAGCGTCCACACGGCGTCACTGTTGCTGCACTGCTAGCGCCTTGAATCCGCCCCCAACTCCACCACACAGGAAACAAGGTTACTGCCCAAGAGATGTCACTTCCGAAACACCCACTCCCGCTCGCTTGCTCGCGCTCGCTCCCTCACGCCCCCAGCCTATTGCCATGACAACCGAGAAAAGAATAGAATATAAGTGAGTGTTAAAGAGACAGAGGGATCAGAGAAACAGGGAAAAAGAGGGATGAGGAGAGGGAGCAGAGGAACAGAGGGACAGAGAGGGAAAAAATGGGAATAGTAAAGTGGAGGAGAGAAGGAAAATGAACAGAGAGAGAGGGGTGAATGAGTGGGCGGGGAAAGGATGGATGACAGAGGGGAGGATGAGAGATTGAGAAAGGATGCATGTGGTGGGATGTGATCGGGGGGGAAAGGGAGGAGGACAGAGAGGTGCAGATGCTGTGGATGCCGTGAAGAAGAGGAGAGAGAAATGAAGTGATGAGAGATAGAGAGAGGGAAAGAGGGAAGGAAGGGAGGAAGGAGGGAGGACACTTTTTTTGGGAATAGGGAGCCCACATCTTGTTCCCATAGCAACACAGCCATCCATGAAATACTGACTTGTACCTCCCTCTCACTCTCTTACTCTGTTTCTGTCTCTCTATCCCTCCTCCTCTCCCTTTCTCTTTCCATTCTTAACTATATATACACGCGCACGCACGCACACACACACACACACACACACACACACACACACACACACACACACACACACACACACACACACACAGTGAGTGTAAGTTGGCACTGAGCATGTATGCAGTAATCCAAGCTCTGAAACACTGTCAAACATGTCAAAAGGTACCAAATATACCATCAATGTAAGGCTTCGCAGGCACAAATCTGCTGGGAAACACACAGGAGTCACATTTGGTTCAGGTTCTGATGTTTGGTACAATTCAGGTGTCATACGGAAGTAGTGACTGACTCCTGTCCACTCCAGGCAGCTCGGCTGTGTGGGCCTTCATCGTGAATTAGTTCGTGATGTGTCATCCAAATGAGTAAAGGTACCACATGGAGCCAGACTCACACAGCTGGGGAGATTCATCATCATTTAGACTCTGCACCATCAGAAACATACAGACTTTTTGTCAGATTTATGAAGCAGCACTCAGTCATTATGTAATAGTTCACACGTACATGAGACTGATGCTGACTCCTATAAATGGCGGCTAACACACCTCCGGTTAGTGCATTAGAATTCGCTTTTGCTGTTTTCCGTTTGACTCGGCGATGAAAAGGACAGTGAAGAAGAAAAAGGAAAAAAAACGAGTGCGAAATTGAAACAACGGTCAGAGAAGAGATATTTTTGTACCACAAATAAAATGAAATAGGTACAATGGCAAGTGAGTGACTGCAGCCATCAGTTCCGTTTGTTCTGAGCTCTTGACAGTGGAAGAAATAATCAAGGAAGATGTGACATCAGGCTAAGTAGCGCATCGGCGCGCACAACTCAAGTGCACTCGCCACAGGTGGGGGAGAGGGAACCTCGCAGCTCTCCAGTATAGAGGAGAGCGCCGCTTCCTTTCTTGAGTAACAGTGCAATGTTGCCATCATCACGCACCACTCACACACTCACAATCACTATTACTGATCACACAGGTCACGCCATCAGTATTGCGTCTAACACAGTTCAACAAACCAGACCTGATGGATGAATACGACTGTAGCTTATTATGCACCCGCTGTGAAATGAGATATAAATAACACATTTATTGACATAACATGGTAACAATCATGACGTTGCGTTTATTCCCTTTTTAAAACTTTCTTTTTGGCCACTTTTCCATCAGACTGCTGCTGCTGCTGCTGGTCTTTGGCCTCCATAGCAGATAGATAGATTACTTTATTCATCCCCGAAGAATCCCCGGGAAATTAGGACATTAGTAAGAAATTAGACATTAGTAGAGGTATAGTATGCATTCTTCAATTTCAGTAAAAAAAAAAAAGAAAAAAAAAAAAGAGAACGCACTAGCATATTTTTGCATACACCGTATTCATGCAACTGGTTTCCGAAACCGTGACGGCATGCATCTGCATACATGATCAACTTCTGTGTTGAGAAAACAATTGATATGTTAAATGACTGAATATTGATACACACACACACACACACACACACACACACACACACATCACTACAACTGGGGGATGGGACAACATTCTTCTAAAAAGACATTCCCTCATTTCATGTTGTGATGGTGGAGAGCGCTGCGTAACACTTCCCATAGGTGTTCAAATGGCTTGAGATCTGATGGCTGCCAAGGCCACAGCATATGATTCACATCATTATCATACTCATCAAAGAGACCCCTCTGCTCCACTATTGAATCATCTACGTTCATTATATTTCTACACTAATTTATTCAGCATTTTTCTTTAATTTGTCACTCGTCTGTATGCCCCCGCTGCAGCTCAGTGAGACAACTGTCCAGGAAAGATTCATCGCCAGTACGGACAGCAGCTAATAACACTTTCTCATCACGGGGCACGTGCGTATTTCAATATGAGTGTTAAAGATGATCCCTTAACAGTAATAATGGTGCAGCAGGTGCAGACATATACTGTACGTGTCAGCGCCGTACACGAATTCAGAGACAAAAACCAAAATGCATTATGTCCAAGGCAGGAGCGGGAATCGCTGTGGCCACCTTCCAGCCATGAATCCCAATGAAGTCCAACTTTCTGCACTAACTCCTGGCAGCCTCTTCTCAAACGCCCCCTCCCCTTTACCATCTATCTCATCCCCCCTCCTCCTGCCCATCTGCTTCTCAACCCCCACCCCTTCATTCTCTGGCTCGATCTCCCGCTTCTCCTTCTTCTTCTTCCTAGATGTGGCCTTCGAGTTCTCATCTTTCCTACCTGCCCCCCTTTTATCTCTACCTCGGTGCCTCCCTTTAGTACTCCACACTGTCACTCTTCAGTCCTTTCATCCTCAATATTCCTCTGTCTGGGATGGTATAAAAAAACTAAATCACTACAATCACTTTTTTTTTTTTTTTTTTTAATCATTCACCTCTCTCCTGGTCCCTGTCACTCCTCTATCTTCTCACACTCACACACGTTTTTCTATTTCTGTTTCCAGATCTCTGATGTTTTCTGCGTCTCATCAAGTGTAAATTCAGAATCATCCACCTTTCTCTCTCTCAGCCAGATCCTTCTTTTCCTTGCAACTGGTCTTTACCTTCCTTCCTCCTCTTTAACTCCACCACAAATGAAATTCCTGTTCAAATATGCACCCAAATTTAATTTGGCTTTAATTATGGCAAACACAAGTAGGCACACATGTAAGGACTAACAGATTGCTAATAATATCTGCTTAATAAATATAAATGGCTCCATGTGTTCAGCTTTAGTGTTTGGTACAAAAAGCCTCAAGGGGCTGGTGGAATAAATGATGTGTACACATGAAAACCATGAGCTCGCCTTTTCCCATTCAGAAACTGGTATCTGTAGGATGTCAACTTTACTTATAAAGCGCATTCAAAACAAAAGGTTTGAACTCACTATGCTTACAGCGCGACTGGAGGGCGGAGCAGAGCCGGGAGCCAATTCCCCCCCTACATTCAGAGTGGCGTTCAACGCTTCAACAACCTCTTCTTGAATTCAACAACTTCTTCTTCCTCCTCTTCAAGACGTAGCTTGAACGTAACTTCCTTGGAGCTTTCAAATGAAACTTTATTGATAACAGTCAAGAGCCAGAACGGTCAGTGGGACTCAGATCAATCGCAGCGTGGGAACCGGTTCGCACGTTGTGGGTCCATAAACCACACAGCTTTGGCTTCACATGACAAACGACGTACTCATTGTGTGATCTGGAATCAAACACTTCTAAAGTTATTCAGTGTAAACCCCAATTTAGAGAGAATAAGAAGGCAATGTAATAAGAAGAGTGACAATCGCAACACGCTCAAAGACACTACACATAGGATGAAAAAGTAGTTCATAGGAGCAGTGAACAATGTGCATTCTTCCATGCACTTTTTTGTTTGTTTGTTTGTTTTTTGGAATTCAACCTGAAATATATGGTGAAGTCATAAGTGTGCGCATAAGCAAGTGACAAATAAGGCGAGAAAGAATCCGAGAAAAACACAGGGCAGCTATCGAGATGCTGTGGACTTTATCGATCCCACGCGGGAAATTATCTGATTGAAACGATATGACAGACACGAGCTACTCTACGTGAAATACACCACTCACAAACTGAACCGCAAAACATGATCTGCTCGTTCTTTTTTTTATCAGGCACCTTATTATTTTTGATGGTAATTGTGTTTGCTATAAATAGCTGCAGCCGTTGTGTGAACCGCTGCACTGTTTTTGTTTAGCGTTTGTAGTGCGACCAGTTTTTTTTTTTTTTTCTTCTTCTTTACCTCTGCCAGGGTGATTTGCGCTGAACTAACACAGTTGATACTTTCCTTTTAACCATTAAGTTGTTTTTGTTCTTTCTTTTTTCCGGAGCTGAAACAAAACGCCCCCCCCCCCCCATATGAGCATCACATTATCACATTAGGTGAAACTGCGCTTCGTCTTTGCTCTTGTTTTCATTACCATGAGGAATAACTTGCAAATAGTGTTTTGTTTTGTTTTTTCATATGCAAATGATTAATTAAGGGAGCACGGGCATCCAGTCATGGCTAAAGACAGACGAGGAAATTGTGCTTGAGAGGGTGACTGCATGTACATGCCGCTTCATCAGCCTGATCAAAAGAGCTTATGTGCACATTTCTACCTTTGTCTGTATACATTTTAGGCATCAGGTCAACTATGTTACATTTATTCATTAACTTGCGCTGAACAGTTGAGGAATTCGTGACCATACCGGCGTATAGGGAAAAGGCATTCAAATATCACGGTTGAAATCAATAAGACTTCCATGTCTTGCTCTCTTCTATATTTCAACGCGGAGACTAAAGCGTGTGGGTCACAGTCGGAATCAAGTTGCAAATAAATACAGAGATGAATGGCAGGAACAGCTTGGGGCCATTCAGGCTTTGGCCGGTAGCAAAGTTGGGTTTGCCTGTTTTAGCTGTACAGTGGCCTTCTCTCACCATCTCCCTCTCTACAGCTCTCAGTCTCCCACTCGCTTACACTCACTCCCACAACTCTCTCTGCCTCTTTATTTCGCTTGCACGGTCTCCCTGCATCCTCTGTTTGCATTTCTCTTTCACTCATCCAGTGCCTTTTAACTCGCTCATCCACCATCAAAATGTCAAGCAAATCTTTTTTCTTTTTTTTTTTCCCCCTTCTCCTTAAAACTTTTAAAATGTCACAGATTTTCCATCAGGTTTGTAAGTCGAAGCACTTCCTGTATTGTATTTCGATGAGCACACCGATGAGAATAAAAATCCCCCCACCCTTTTTTTTTTCTCTTGTCAGTACCTAATGTGCTCACCTAAAGAACAAAAAGAAGATGACATAATATTAAATCCAATGGTCAATACAAAAAAAAAGCAGCCCATTCACGGGAGGAGGGTTAGCTGTTGTGTGAGGTCACGGCAGGCGGGCAGGTAAAGGCTTCAGTGTCCAGGCTGCTTTTGTGCAGTTGCACGCCTACACTGAATAACACATTTGTGGTTTGTTCATGCCAACTCTGTTGTAATCAAGTCCTCATTCACATCCCATCCCTTCAACATAAAAAATCGGGGGGGTTTTTTTGAAAAAAAAAAAAAAGAAAAAAGGGAAAAACATTTTTCCGCTTTAGATTTAATGTAGCATGATTGTGCCTGTCCTAACAGCCAATAACTCCCATTTTGAAACTAACAAGATTTTACGCAACAATATAAACAGCAATAACATAAAATGTCTGGGACATAAAATACGCGTTTTGAGATTACATTTTACACACACACACACACACACACACACACACAATATACTTTTTATTGTCTTGCTTTCCTTAAGCAAACATACAGACAAATTCGATTTCTTCATTGAAATGGTAACAAACTGAATCTTGAATCATATTGTGATGTACCTTATCAATGTTATCAATGATCGATGAGCATAAACAAATATTGCTGCCTTCAATAATCCTCTCTCATGTATCACTGACCTGTACATCCTTTCTCCTCAACTAGACGAGTCGTCCTTCGCCTCAAAGACGCAAGTATCGAGCTTTAATCCGAAGGAGTGTTTCGTCAGGAACTAAATATTTACTGGGAACAAGTCTTTGCGGACTCTAACTCACACAAATGGGATGGACAAAATATTAGAAACACCTCTCGCCTCTCCACAGCAACAAAAATTACAGCTGCATTACCATTAAAATAAATCAACACCTCCAAAGAGAATCAATAAAAACTGAACACCATGAAGGGAGGATTTACAACAGGCTGTTATACTGATTGGTTTTTATCTAGGTCTACTATACAGTGGGACAAGTGTGAAATGCAGATGTGAAATTCTGATTTTACAACTGCGATGTTGTTTGCAAAATAACCAAATAATCATGTAAATTAAGGAGCTAAGAAGACAGAAAGGACAGAATATCTGTAGCTTTTTAATCTCACGCAGCAGACAGCTGCTGGCTCTCACTCTTCAGAGTAAAAGCAGAGAGATGCTCGCCTCTCGCTGGCGGATCATTACTGATGACTCTGCTATGGAAAGTAGCTCAGGTTTGTCCATCAAGTCACTAAATTTCTTGCTGAATATTTTCTTTTTTTGCTAAAGAGGTCTTAAAAGTCCCTAAATCTAACAGACATTAGTGTTCTGACAGCTTATGTTGCAGGCAGACAATGCAGCTGCATTCATGGAACTTGGACGTGAAGTATTAGCTAATGAATAAAATGAGAGCTGCAGGCATGACATGTTTTTGTAGGCCAACCGAGTAGTTAGACTCAGCAGGGGTTCCCTTGGCCAAAAGCTACAGGAATTTTCACAATAGACTTGGAATGACTGCATATACATGATTTGTTTCTCAAGATTATGTTCACAAACGTTTTTTGAAGCGTAAACGCCATCGGTGGCAGTAAAATGCTGACGTTGTGAAGGAAACATGACTTCAACGTCGCCACAAATAAGCTTTGCTCATCTTTTGGCGAGGACATGTGATGTTGTCATTATGTTGTCATCATCAATGACATCACCCCGTCCAAAAAAACCCCCCCAAAACTCAGTGACTTTGTGACGAGGGGACCACGGAATCTAAAAAGTTATGTTCGAACTGTGTTTAAGGACTCATTCCTGCACCACTCGTTACCTTTCATGAGTGACAACTCTCTTACGACCTCCCTTCACTGATTTGCCCGCGAGAAATAATTCAGCTTTACAAAGGGTCTGAAAGCAAGACAATATCTTCAAGCACGTTTCTTGGGGATGAAATCTGCAGGTACCATCAAGCCCAGAGTGGAGGCAGAGCGGAGAGAAGGCCGAGTGATTGATGTCGAGGAGAGGTTTATAGATGCCCCCATTGTCTAGTCAAACTGCTGCTGGTCCTGTTCAGCTTCTCACTTTACATACTCCAGGTATTATTTACAGTGCTCGCCTTGGACAAGGGCAACATGGCACGGTAAGCAAATATATTATCTCCTCCCATGGTGACTGGATTTATGGTGCCAGATATTCCCAAGCTCTTATCATCAGAGCACTGGGGTGCACTGATCACAGCTGTTGATGAGGCTAAAATCCCATCATTTCACTGACTGCAGCAGTTCGCTAACGCCACAACAATCGGCAAAATTTGCCTTTCATCATTTGCAAGGTGCGGCTGTAGTTGGCCGATACTGCTCTCGTCCTCATCGGTGGTCAGTAGCCCGCAGTCAGAGAGCCGGATTAATAATGGATTAATTTCGATGAACTGATTAATCATAAACAACCACAAATGCAATCTCACCCTTGCTCCCAGACTCCATGGTTGATTTTAGCTCAGAAATATGAACACTAGTAACCAGTGGAAGGCAGCAACAGGTCTTGGCTGGGTCTGCTTTGCCAGAAATTACAACCCCCTTAAGAAGACCCCACGCGACTGAACACAGCCATTTTGTAAAACAATGATGCAAGCATTAAAAAAAAGAAAGTCACTGGGCCCTGTTACTATGACTGTGGCCAGAGATTCTCTGTGGGGAATATCTGGCTCGTAATTTTGATTGTTATGGCCGCCATTGCCTATAAACACTGAAAAGTGTTCTGAATGCATGTAAAATAAAATATTTTGAGCTCTATAAAGTTTATGTCTGCCTTTATTCATACCATAATTGAATTGAAATATTTTAAATGCTTGTCACAACCCAAATGGATCTATATGATTAATTTATATTGTTTGTTTTCTGCTTTGGCAGCCCTGGACAAGTCTGAGAGAATGTGCTTCATCGAGTGTGCTCGTTAGCTGGGTTAGCTGAAACTTGTAGTTGTCCATCCATCCATCGTCTTCCGCTTATTCCTATTAAGGGTCGCGGGGGGGTGGAGCCTATCCCAGTGTCTACGGGTGAGAGGCGGGGTTCACCCTGGACAGGTCGCCAGTCCATCGCAGGGCCAACAAATACAGACAAACAACCATTCACACTCACAGCCACGCCTACAGCCAATTTAGAGTATCAATCAGCCTCGTCCCCAATTGCATGTCTTTGGACTGTGGGAGGAAGCTGGAGTACCAGAGAGAACCCACGCAGGCACGGGGAGAACATGGAGACTCCACACAGAAAGACCCCACGCCCGAGCCGGGACTCGAACCCGGAACCTTCTTGCTGTGAGGCGACAGTGCTGACCACTGCACCACCGTGTAGCCAACTTGTAGTTGTGGTAGTTTAAATCTTTCTCATTGGGTCTGTTGCAAATGTGTGTTAAAAGCCTCACACCTGTTGCCCCGCTTTGACTTCGCACTCTACCGTAGACGTGCGTGTCAAATCTCTGTTAAGCAATACTGAATACTGTATTCCCATCAGGCCCTTAAATGTCACGGGACTGCAACCACAACAGTTGTGTGTCACGCTCCTGGTGGCCAGAACCCTCTGTGTTTTTGTTTCTCTTTGGTGTCACCATGCTGATTGAAAGCGGGTCGAGCCAAGCTGTCCCTAAGAGATAAAGAACAATTATAGTCATCTGTCCTCAATCCAGAGATAGACTAGGAACTGTGTCATTGTCTTATTACCCAAAGGGTTGTCGCTGAAACTTTTCACTCATGACACACCTTATCTCATGTTGCCTCAGGACCGTCTGACAAACAATTGATCGACAAACACAGAAACTGGGAGGGGGGGGGGGTGGGGGTGGTGGTGACCAAATAGTGACAGAATTAAAGGGGGTTTATCTTTGGTCACCACAGCAAGAATATAATGCATGCATCATCCGGTTAAATCTGAAGTGAACATAGATCTGTGTTTATTAGCCCACTAGCGGTGGAGCCGTGTGTCCTGACTGAGAGATGAATGAGCTTTCTCTGCTCCATAACTACCAAGTTTTCCTAAAAGTTTAAGGGGGCGGCAACCAAATACAGGTTTTAATCTCTTTCTCACATCAACAATGATGCCATGGCTAAAACCAAGTATGGGCGGCAGAGCTTTTTATGTAAGGCTCAATGTTTTCTCATATGATATTTGTATTTCTTTTGTACTGAGTTCTCTGGTACAATGGGCTGCACTGTCCTGAAAGAATTGGAATGTTTCATTAAGATGATAACAGTGTGATTTTTGTGGGAATCTGCATCAAACAACGAGGATTTCTTAAGGATGAGGTGGTTGATGTGTCGGCAGGACATCTCCGCAGTGGCACAGCATTTCATTTAAAACGTTACCTTGACACACAAACGAAAACTGCAGTGGCCCATATTGCGATCAATTTTGATTAACTGTGCATTCCCAGCACATTCTAAAAAGTAGGTATGTTGTTGGGCAAATCGATCATGTTTTCTGGTTTATTTACATGTGTGGAAGAGCATGACAGAAAAATGGATTTGCCAACTGCAGTAGACTGGAGGGGGGTGTTTTTAAGGGGGATTGACTGGTTGTTAGAGGAGAGAATAATGTCTGTGTAGCAGCGTGTACATGAGCCAGCCTTAGGACTTAATGAGTGCAGATGCGAACGTTATCAGCACATTAAATGGCCATTATCAGTTGTTATATGGAAGATGGATCTGAGATAGCATGGTCCAACTGTTCTCCCTCGTGCCTACAGTAGTCCCCTCGACAACAGGAGTTTTCAACGCCAAGGTGGGCCTACCCGGGGGTGCTCCAGCGGGTTACAGGTGAGGTCCAGTGAATAGAGGTGGGAAAAAAATGAGTTATCTAAAGGACAGCATGTAGAACAGCCTGCATGTAAGTGATCTGGTTCTGAGTTTCAGCAGTTGCAGGGAGACTTTTGCTGTTTTTGCAACTTTTCAAAGTCTGAAAGTAATAAAAGACTCAGGACACACTGTTTTTGGTGTACTCTGACTTTATGTAAAATAGCTTTAGCTTTGCTAAGTAGTTGACATATATATATATATATATATATATATATATATACACATATATATATATAAACATAATAATGATCGCATATGGACATCCAGAAGCTAAACTATAAAGAGGGGAGGCCTAAAATCCCAGACTTTGAATACCCCGACCCCACACAACTGTGGCCCTCATTTTCTACTAGCTGTCGGGTTTCGGAACAAACGGACCAAAGCGCAACAGTATGTGTGAGGTGTTCAAATATGCAAGACGTGTGACTTGCCAAAGCGTCACCAACGCATTCCAGATATTTAGCAGGCTAAATATGTGGATCTGTCAGCAACTGCAGTTACATTTAATAATTTCAGTGGGGGGTCTTTATGCGAAGCTTTTAGAAAATATTTCATTTTTACAATTCTAATAATAATCTCAATTTGATTTGGAAGACGCTTTTGTCCAAAGCGACGTACAACACAAGCAAGAACTTAGAGAACTTGGAGGGAAAGCCTTAATACGAACGACAAAGTGCTTCAAGTTCAAGTTTACAGTTAATACTGCAATATATAACCTCTGTCAGTATTTTGAGACGCACCATTGATAGCTATTTTCATTACACTATAACCACACTTTGACTCTAGCTTGTAGACGTCTGAACTGCAGTTTTTAAGCCTTCCTTCACAGTCAGCCTAGATGTCAGTCTGAAGCTCTGATTGCATAATTAGCTGCTGTCTTAATGCATCAGTCTCCAAATCGATGCAGACTGTAAACAACAACAACAACAACAACAACACATGAATGGAAGGCGAAAGAGCTGCGGGAGCAAATGGTAATTTTGGTAAAGACCCCAATAATATAGAGAGACATTAAATATTGGTGCTGTCGTATCATCTTTCTGCAGATTCAGAGGCCAATATCTGTCAGACCCTCATTTGTCTGGCAACAGTGAGATGAAGACCATGCAGGAGAACCAACATGGTTCGTTCCACCTGGCCCTTTTCTCAGTTGAATGAGCAGCCAACATTTCCTCACGGACAGGGTGCTTTAGAGAGGAGCTACACACTGTGTTCAGTATTCACCTCATAAACAAATCGTGTAGATTGCATTAATTCCAGTGACATTTTGATCCCATGAGCGGAAACGTCGATGGACCTTATTTAATTTGCCTTTTGGGAGCATTCTGAATAAAGTGTGCTTGGTCTTATTATTAGGTGAGGACTGGCTTCCTGTGCAGAATCCTTGCAGATTGTAAGATCAATCTGGCAGGCTCTCCATTGTTGAAATTGTGATGTGAATTTTGCCACTCTTTATTACATTCTTTATTAAAGTTTTTCTGGTGCTGGTATAGCGGAATCCTTCAAACTAGAGCTGTTGACAGCCTCTCTGTGCCCCAATCCAATGTACAGACTCTTGCAGAATTAAATTCATGATGGTACCCTGAAAAGAAATGGTGCAACAGACCCAAATTGGACATAAATATACTTTACTCTGATGGCTAACAACTGCTTCTTTGATTTAAAGAGAACTTTCATTTTTACCAGTGTAAAAAGACAGGAGCTACCTGCTTTTCTGGCTGAAAGTTATGGTTATTGCATCTCTGATCTGTTGGTTGGTGCAACTAGTTGCAGCTAAGGATGAACCACGATTATGAAACATGCATATTCATTCAATGATAGAAAATCAAGTATTTGGTTTGATTTTATCAGCACCAAGCAGTAATGCATTTTTACCACCAGAGAGTGAAAAAGAAGAAAATACTACTGCTGATGTCATTTTTGGATCCTTGACCAGCTCGGTGAAACAAAATACATGATAACCTTTCCCTCGAGTACCCCCACTTATATGTTAGGTGCTAATTTCTTGTAGCTTTATAAAGATATCAAATGGAGCTGTGCCTTCTGAAGAACTGTGATGAGGAAGCAGATTTAACCGCTAACCATTAACCGTGACGACCATGATACTAAAAAACGGACCATTTTCTGATCCGTCCAGGGTTGTTGACCTTCGATTCCTAAACAAACAATTCCCAGGGATTATAGAACAGTATTATCTGCTTGAAACCAAAGCAGAAAAGTGCAACAGTGCACATTCACATGCCTGGTGTATGAATGGCTTGTGAAAAAGAGTACAGGCACTAGCACGGCCTTGACCACAAATGGCAGCCAGTCATTTGCCGGGGATGATTTTCTTCTCCTTAATGTACAAAACCAGCCAGACTGATCCTGAAACAGTGACCCAAAAGCTGCGAAATAAACCAAATGGTTGTATTAAACCCATGAATATCTGAGGTTTTGCTGAACTCTTGAACAAAATACGGTTACTTGAATATTTCAGATATGCTAACATATTCATGGAGGAAACATCAGGGTTGATCAGGCTTTCATGTCTCCGTAGACCTGGACAACCAGTCCTCTGAGATAGTTGCCAGGCTGTTTAGACAGCTTCTACTTCATTGTTCTTAGATATTCATGACTACATGGCATCCCTTCGCTGCGCTGTCGCTTCCTGTCCTCGCAAACTCAATTAACTACAAGGCCTTCAGACCCATTGAAGTATGAGACAAAAATGTGTTTTCGCGTACACATCTGCCAGCGGGGATAACACATTCAGTCATTCTTCACAGTTCACTTTTCAGGAAGTATGCGGTGCATGAACCACACACATGGAAGCGCACGCACACACACACTTGAGAATCTAAAATATTAGGAATATTATCTTCCTGTCAACTCTACTCCATCAACATCCACACACTTGTCATGCCTGTGGATGATTTGTTGAAGAAAGTGAAAATAATAAAGGATCACATGATCCTTCTCTCTGCGACACGGAGAGGCCACATGTCCCTACTTTCCACACAAAATGAACCATCTCTCTAATATGAGCGTTCATGCACAGGCACACAATGCAATCACATTTGCAAACACGTGTCGTCCTGTCAACTCTATCACATACACATTAAACAATTACATGAACTGGTAGGGGGAAGAAAAAAAAAAAACAGCAAATCAGTGGCAAGAACATAATGCTGACTGAGGTCCCAACAAATGCTGAACCTGGAGAAAGAAACAATCTGCACCCTCACACAGGTCCTGGAACTCTTGGGGCTTTGTGTTTGTTTCATTGCATTCACACACTTTATATCCACTAGCTGGATGCTGCTAAGTTCTTTTTAACATTTTTTTTTTCTAGTTGATGCCATGTTACATTTATATTTATGTGGTTCAAATCAATGCAGTTATACTAAAATTGAATAGTTCCATTATCAGTTTTGTATTGAAACATTTAAACAAACTAGCAATTGTTGTGCTTTGTGGGACAATATGACTGATTAAACATGTAAAACTGTCAGAACTGTAGGTAACACTTTTTCCCTGATGTTAAATAAAACTCATAGACAAGTTCATATTTTTTAACCGTTTATCCACGCTTATCAATCGTGGATAAGACAAGCATGTTAAATATCTCAAAACAAATAGATTTTGGAAAATGTGTGAATAAATGGGTAGATCAACTTCAGAGGTTTAAAATCTTCTTCTTCTTTTAATTTCTGGCAGAGTAGACAAGACGTATCGCTGCCCTCTACTGGTCACTCGCAGTTCTCCATTTACACACTACATTCACATGCAGTAGGCTGCATGGTGGTGCGGTGGTCAGCACTGTGGCCTCACAACAAGAAGGTTCCGGGTTCGAGTCCCGGCTTGGGCGCGGGATCTTTCTGTGTGGAGTTTGCATGTTCTCCCCGTGCCTGTGTGGGTTCTCTCCGGGTACTCCAGCTTCCTCCCACCGTCCAAAGACATGCAATTGGGGACGAGGCTGATTGATTCTCTAAATTGACCGTAGGTATGAATGTGAGTGTGAATGGTTGTTCGTCTCTGTATGTTGGCCCTGCGATGGACTGGCGACCTGTCCAGGGTGAACCCCGCCTCTCGCCCGTAGATGCTGAGATAGGCTCCAGCCCCCCCCCCCCGCCCCCGACCCTTACTAGTAAGGAATAAGCGGAAGATGACGATGGACGATTCACATGCAGTATGGAGTCCAGGGGCAAGGGTACCAAAGGTGCGTTATTTAATAACACGTTATTTTTTCACCATAATTCATAAATCAAAACGAATGCATATTTTTTGACAAAAATGTGTTACATATTATAAACATGTTGTATATCATAGCTTTATATCAATGAACCTTACAGGAAACCGGACCCAAACTTTTCTCAGCTGTAAATAAGCCGATTCATGTGTGTTGGAACCGTTGCAGGCCGGCGTGCAGGTGTATAAAACGGCAGCTACCCTGAAGAATGTCACTGTTACAGATGATGTCAAACATTAAAGTGATGTCAATCCCTGTCAGCTCACCTCAGGCGTCTCTGACCACTTTTCACTGCCGCGAATACGATCTGACATCTATTTACAATGGAAGCACAACCCGCCCTCCTGACAAACAAGACATGAGCAGCGGGCTTCCTGTGTTCAGAGGCCACTCCTGCCACATGCCATTACTTCACATCCATGCACCAAATCATAGCAGCAAGTTGAGTGAACATGAAACAGTCTGCCCTCCAGGGAGGGGTGCTTGTAACTGAAAGTTTATTTCAAATCTGAGAGCCTACTGGGAAACTTTTTGGGGGGGGGGGGGGGGTTGCATAAATGACAGATGGTCTCACGTCCCTCAACAACAAACCATCAACATGCTGCTGGCCAAGGCAACTAAACCCCAGCAGCTCCAGCAAATCTGCTCAGTAATCACCTGAGGAATACTGCAGCTGCATGAGGCATCTCCAAAGTGCTTGAATGTGTGAATATATGAATGAGAAGCAGTGGGTGGCTTTAAAGGGGCAGGCGGAGCCATGCTCAACAAACTTTCCCCCGGATAAATAAAGATGTAAAAATTCACTCATAAATTGCAAGATATACACTGGCGAGCCGAGCCCCAGTAGAGTCCGGAACGGTATTGATTGGCTCACACTGTTTGGTGAGCTCTTGCTTTCTTTTGCATTACAACAGAAACACAGTCCAAGAAGAAGCTGGAAGACAGCTGAAATTGTACAAAGTGCATGCTCTGTCTTGGGGGACAGCTTGGCATTCATTTTATGCAAGCGAGCTCTTCCCGTTTCCCAACTGTATATTAACTTATCATCTCCTCTCCCCTTTGTGAGTTTATTCAAGGGGTGAGGTGGTGACATCATCTGAAAAATAAAACATAAACCCCACTTGTCACACCCTCCACATGAACCACCTCCTGCACCACCTACCCTGCAGCCTCTCTCTTTCACTGAGCAGCGGACTCCTTCGAGTGTCTGTCACCACAATTTATTGAGAACAGAGTAAAGTATTCATCTTAACCTACCATAAAATCCTGCCCACGGGAGACGGTTCTAGAAAGTTAGAAAGGGTGGGAAAATGAATGAACCAACAGCTGGGCTGAAGTAACCAAACCAGCTGTTCAACTGAACCCAGCACAACCCCTGCGACCCAGCACATTCAACCAGACACAGAAACAACCCAGCACTTGCTTGGGTCCCTGAAGCCTAACCTTCTGTATCATCGATTCTAAATTAAATGGAAGACTTTGGCTTCATGTTTCAGCCTCGTCTACTTCTTTAAAACAGTGCACCTTAAAGTACAAGTACCACCATCTTGCCAGATCTGTAAACTCTGTTACACAGTTAATCATGTTCCAGTTCTCTGATACTTCCAAGTACCTTATGACCAAAAATGACTCCAACCTCTATCTCCAGACGTCCTACCTCATCTTCTTCCTCTCCTACTTGCCATCGTAGTCAGCCTTCTTTCCTCCCCAAGTCCCCCCCGACTAGGAGAATCCCCACTGTCTGGTTTACATTACCTTCAGACCAGATGCAGGTACTCATCCTTCAAACCAGTTCCACAACAAATTATTCTCTGACCAAGTTTTCATCCTCCTATCTCTGTGTCCTGCACCTGGGTCCCGAGCCAAGCTAAAAATAAACTGTCCAACAATAGAGCCAGATTATAAAATCAAATGTAGTTACTACAGAGGTAGCTAGCTCATAACTGCCTGCATGGATCCCTTACACTATTAGACATTGTTGGCTTTATAGATCAGTAATATCCACAGTGCAGCAGTACTTGTGCTAAAGTAATGCTAGCTTATGGTGGTCTTCTATGACGATCGTAAATTCATCGGAACCAATGTGGGCAGGTGCTGAGCTGAAAACGGGAAAATGCTCCCATGATGAGAAAAACCAACAGCTACCACACTTCAGGGCTGTAAAAATTCAATAGAATATTCTGTATTTATTGGACCGAGGTGACAATTCAGGTACCAGGTGACAATTCAGATGATGATGATGATGATGATGAAGAGCAGCTGTGCTCGAAACGTCACCTTGATGCATTAAATGAATGATACTCTCGTGAACGCGTGGAGCCCTGCAGCATGAGAGCCTTCCATGGTGGGGCAACAAACGAGGAGCATCACGTTTGTGTGGGGGGAAAAAAAAAAACCCACGGTGTGGAGCAGAGCAAGCATGTGGCTCGGGGACCTCTACTTGGTGAGTGAACAGTTTGTGAGCAGGAAGGTTAATCATGTCTAAGAGGATATACCCATCGGGTGCTCAATAAAAGAAAAGAAAGGGAAGAAAGAACAAGCGCAAGGTCATGCTAAGTCATGTATAATTTCCCAGATGATGGATTTCTCCGGTCTACATATTCCTGCCTGATCTCTAGTGGAGACATAATATATCTAAGCGGAGGAATGTGAGAACAGTCTCAAGTGGAAACAACAATACAATCAGAAAGTGACGTGAGCGTGAATGACAAGAGTGACGACACGGCTTCAGGCTACATGATGACGGAAAAGGATCGAGGGTTGCCTGCCTCCCTGCTCCAAGCGATGCGCCACAGATGACCCCTCTGCGGGAAGGCAGAAACAAGACAGAAGCCCGTCAAAACAGACGGATGGCATCACGTCATGTTGTTGCACGTTGTGACTATTTGCTATTCCTTATCTCGATTCATTAAAAAAAAAAAAAAAAAAAAAACCCAACAACATATGGCCCCCATATTCTCCTGCTTTAGTTTAAGGTTAATGGTGCTTCAAATCAACACCGTAACCGATGGACTGACCGGCACTTTCTAGGAAGGGGAACTACACATCCATGCTGACTGCAGCAGCTATGGCAGAACTTAGTTGCTGGTCTAACTTGGATATTATGGCATAAATTGTTGTCTAAAGTGGTGGGTAAGCCAGCAAGGGTTTCCGTGTCTACTCCAGCACTATCGTTTGCACTTGTATTCCTGCTCTATAGTGTTTTAATCATGCAAATAATAATAATAATTTAAAAAAAAGATAAAGCTTTCCATTCCATCTCCTCCTAAGGGTCTTGGCTCTTTTCAGAAACATATGTATTTCAGGAATTTAAAATTTAGCCCCCACTGCTAACTAGCATTTCTACAGAGTAACTGCAGCACAATCCAGCCCAACACACAACTAAAAATCCAGCTTTAGGGCCCCAGATATAAACTACAGAGGCCCTGTTTCACTGACATACTAGCAAAAAAAAAAGCCCACTCGCAACCTCCGGTTTTCTTTCTTCAATTCCAGACTCCAGGAACATCCATAATTATTACATTATTTGTATTTTAATCCCCCCCCCCCCTTCAACCTACCACTGTAAACCACATTTCACATTGTCTAAAAATAATCTAGTTTTACGCATTACACTTCCCCAGATCTTGGAGTAAAAGGATAATAAATAAAACCTATCTCAAAGTGGCAGCCATGTTATCCCGCGTGTAACACGCTGGATGAACAATATGTCAGTACTGCTGTACATCCTTTGGAAATCACTTTGGTTTGAAAATACCCAGTACCAGAATTGTAGTACCCTCCCTTATACCGGCAGATTTGCAAACTCTCAGTCCAGCCATTGCAGTATTCTTTGAGAGTTCTGAATACA
Organism: Aulostomus chinensis; assembly: GCF_037954235.1. Taxonomy (NCBI): domain Eukaryota; kingdom Metazoa; phylum Chordata; class Actinopteri; order Syngnathiformes; family Aulostomidae; genus Aulostomus; species Aulostomus chinensis. The sequence continues at coordinate 4,454,230 of NC_141330.1, read as the reverse complement.
AACACAAACTCTGTGAAAGAAAAGAGCCCAGCAGACACTTCTATCTTAAGTTCATTTTTACATCTCACTGCATGTGTTACATAAAGCCAGGCTCCAGGGCCTGGGGGTCATCACATGGTGGCAAACCACTTGGATTGAAACATCTGCAGGGAAACCTTTCACCCACAAATAATGGCGGCGTGTGCCAGAAGTAACAGCAGTTGGAGAGCATCAGTTATGTGGTTTTACATGACATTATGGGCAAATATAGAGGAGTTTGGGAGGAGATGAGGCTTCAAAACATCTTATAAATCACTTCTATTTTTTATAGAAATAATATATTCTATTTTTTTATGTCTTTATATCAAGTCTTTATACTTACTACTCCAATCATTTTATTTTTTTGTTTTTATTTCTCTAATTTTTTTATTGTTCTTGTTTTCTTTATAATTAATTGATTTATACTGACATTTTGCATTTCTTGGTCTTCACTTATTGTTGAACTTGATCTTGACTTTCTCTTTGGCTCTCTGTTGCCTTCTTCTTTTGTTTTGTCTGTTAAATCATTCTGTGAGCTTTGTTTTTAAAAGTAGAAACAAACAAAGTTAGCATCATTCAGTTTCTCTTCTGACCTCCTGCAACATTGTGCAGGACGTCCAACATTTTTCCCCATGAAAGAATCACTTCTGTCCTTAAAGTATATGAGCAGTGGGAACACTATCACGGCAAGTCACAATTTCTTTCGTTCATGAGCGTGGTTTGAAATATTTTGCAAGCCGGGCCGGATATAAACACCCACCAAGCTCCAAGTGCTAGTAGATTTTCTGTTTGGTGTGTAAATCTCAAAAGACTATCCATAACACTGGCTGCTTGGTTTTGTACCAAAATAGTTATGTAATAACCTACGCAGACAGTCGTGTTTGCTGTCATTTATGGGCGTGCTGTCTGTGTCAAAGAGTGATACACACATTTCCTCAGGTCACATTTTGGGACATTGCGCCAGTGCCACACACACACACACACACACACACACACACACACACCCTCACACACACACACACACACAGACACACAAAACCATATGGGTTTTAGGGATGTCTAATATGTGACAGAGCAGTGTCGCTGTACTGTTTACCACATGAGACATCAGCCACTCTGTGAAACCTGCCTCTGGCTAATTAAACAGCTATTATGTGGTGATATATAGGCCTGTACAAGCAGCTCTGTAAGCCAATATTTAAAATGAAAAAACAACCAGCGAAAATAGGTTTCATATACATCTCAGCAGTACACCGGGGACAAAAATAGAAACACTTTATTTACCACTTATTGAGTAATATTCAGGTATTAGTTAACTACCGGTAATTATACTCGTGACTTGCAGTGTAAAAATCTGTCTTAAATTTTGCAACTTTATAATTTAAAAGGACTACATGGAGTAATTTCTACGCAACACATTTCTACTTTAGTGGCACTCAAAGCGCTTTACAGTGTTGTCTCCTTCACTCATTCACACTCTGGCTCACACCGATGGTGGAGGCTGCTATGCAAGATGCAGATGCCCAAACCACCTCAACTGGCTCCTCTCGACATGCAGGAGCAGCGGCTCTACTCTGAGTCCCTCCTGAATGACTGAGCTTCTCAACCTGTCTCCAAGGGAGAGCCCAGCCACCCTGAGGAGGAAACTCATTTTGGCCACTTGTATTCGTGATCTTGTTCTTTCAGTCATTACCCAAAGCTCATGACCATAGGTGAGGGTTGGAACGTAGATTGGTCGGTAAATTGAGAGCCTCGCCTTTTGGCTAAGCTCCGTCTTTAGTACAACAGACTGGTTTAGCCCCAATCCGCCTGTCAATCACCCGCTCCATCCTACCCTCACTTGTGAACAAGATCCCAAGACACTTGAACTCCTCCACCTGAGGCAGGACCTCCCCCCCGACCTGGAGTTGGCAGGCAACCCTTTTCCAGCTGAGGACCATGGCCTCAGACTTGGAGGTGCTGATTCTCATCCTAGCCGCTTCACATTTGGCTGCAAACTGTACCAGCAAGAGGGGCTTGATGGGGGTCGGGGCTTGATGGAGCTAAAAAGTACACATCATCCGCAAAAAAGCAGAGACGACACCCTCCTCCCACCAGTAAGTCGGACCTGTTGTTACCCCTCATTATAATGCCTTAATATTCTAAAAACAGAAATTCTGTCGACAATCCTATGGATCACAAAATACACTAAAGACTTATTTACATCACCAGAAAATGCCAGTTTTGTTTGAGATTACTGGTTGATTTCTATTCTTAAACAGCAACTGTACTAGATGTTGACGTGAACTGTACTTTTTAACGTAGTGTAAAAGGTGCGCTTCGACATTACATTCTGTTGCTCTGATACATTCAATACCATCCAGGAAAACGCATCACTACCATAAAACATAAACACAAGACATTGATGACTGAAATGAACAATTCGTCATTGCACACAAAACTGGAATTATTTCATACTAATAATGTAATTACAACCACCCCGCACTGCGATAATTAGTACCTTAAAATAATAGCACACCTCTGTAATGCAGAAACATGCCTGAATGTGGCCTGATACAGTAGAAAAATACTCAAATTGTGTGTGGGACTGTGTGAGAAGGAGGCTAAATTTACCATCAGCTATTGAGAGAGCCTGCTAACCTTTTACGAGGTCCTTTGAGTGGAGGTACAACACTACTACACGCACATTACACACAAGTACACACTGCAAAACACACAGGTACACACGCACATGCCGTGAACATAACCATTCCTATGAAACCCAAAGATACAATCCAGGCACAACCTACGTAACTCATCTGGTTGTAAAATCCTTTCAAATGGTAATGGAGTACCTCACAATCTGCACATCACATTCATTGAAAGAGTTTTGTTCCTATGTCAGATATCCAACAGTTGAACAAAATCACATCTCAATTACAACACGAGTAATGACGAAAATAAAGCAAAGAGTGCACCATGGTAAAGGACACAGAGGAAACAAAACCCTCTTGTAGCACACAATAAAAGAAGCTGAAATATGCCGTGAATGCTTTACAGAGCTCTCGGTGTTGTTTACTGTCAAGGTTCTCACCCCTGCGAATTTCAGTTATTTTAATGACCAATTTACGTTAAAATGGGATCCGGGCTAACACACAAGGAACATGAAGCCACCAGTGATAACGAAAAAGCAGCCAGCTGACCGTGTTGTTAGCAGGTGTTGACTGCATGTTTGTTTGTTTTTTTTGTTCACGGCTGGCCGCCTCATATAACCTGCACTGAAAAAAAAAAAATTGGTTTCCTAAAACGTTCTTATCAGGACATGAGCACAAACACAGAATCTCAAAAATCTACAAACTGGTAAAAATATCCTCCCTGGATATTCTAATCCGAGGAAAGCTGCATCAGGTAAATTACTTATTCATTAAATTGCTGCCCACCTAATCTTTTCCTTGCCCACCTGGGGCTACAGCCTATCCCAGCATGCACTGGGTGGAAGGCAAGACACCGGGCAGGTCGCCAGTGCCTCACAGGTTGAGCGCAGACATGCAGACATCACTCGCGCTAGCACAGAGTCCTTGAGCCAATTTGGACTCACCATTCTTCTACAAGGTCTTGTCAAAGTGAATTTCCAGACGACCAAACCTATCATGAAAAGCAATACTGTATTTGGATGGTGACCAGTTCAGTTATGGACATGTAGACTCAGGACAAACCACGCCACTGTAGAAACAAACTCACATCAGGCTTTCACATAAACTTGTCAGCTCCGTCATAGAAATCTGTCATAGCACACTGCTGTTCCCGCCATTTTCACAGCCACCAATTAGGCAATTTATTCTCCATCTATTTGATTATTATCACTGGGACCTTGATCTGTATCAGTGGCTTAAATGTCCGAGAAGAGTTCCAAGACAAGTAAACACCTATGGCTCCTCGCTTATCGTCATGAAAACTACAGTGGTGCAGGAACGAGTCCTAGAACCCCGAAATACCTTGGCACTGTTGACCGCCCACTCCCCCCTCAAGTTAGCGGGCTTATTGAATGATTTTCAGTTAAATGCCTGAAAGAAGGTCTGTGGTTAGCACAAGCTTACGGCATAAAAATAAATCAACAAATACCAGACGTGAATTTTGAAGCAATTTGTGCCTCTTAAAATTGCCGGCTGCTTGCAAGTGACTTAACATGACCACAAAGGTTGTCGCGGACGGTAAATGTCATTACAGGGGTGTTCAATTGTTGGGGTTATCTTGCTGAGCAAAACATTTGAGTATCATAAACTGCTGTTGCATGCAATTTATTTTCGGCAATAATACTAAATCCTTCAGCAGACCCTTTAAGAGTGGCTTCTTTCTATATCTTCAAATTAGTTCTCATATCGTTTTTTTTGTTTTTTTGTTTGTTTTTGTCATCTGAAGCCTAAAACATGTACATCCCCTATTCAGGATGAAAAATCATATGTTTCACACGTATTCCAGAGCTGAATGGGGGCTGGGTTCTACTGAGCTGGCACAATACTTTCCATGACCTGATATGACCGCGTCTCTCCACAGTACTCAGGGGAGCTGCAGAATCTCAGCCAACCAAACATGCTCCGTAAATGCAAAACTCAAAAGTAAGCATACACACAAACACAAAGACATAAAAATAGGGGGGAAAAATTTCTCAACAGGTGTCTGATTAAACAACCCAACAGTGCAACATAAGCTTGTTCGGAGAGGTGCTGCATGCTGAATACAAGACTGAACTGAGAGAGCTCCATTCCACATTCAGAGATTGATAGCCTGACACCCATCCAGCTTCAGGCCTCAGTGCACGGATATGTTTTTTTCTTATTAATTTCAGAGGCCATTATTTTACAGCCCATGGCAGCCTCCTTTATTTCATTAGCCCTCAAGCTACATCAAGGAGAACTTGAAGTGTGGTACTGTGAGAGTGCATGTCAAAGGAAATGATAAAAAAAACTCCCCAGGATACTGTACATATTATATATTATGAAGAATATTATTTGATAGGGACAATTTATGTTCTATGTAACAGCATATATTTCACAAAAGTAGTGACTGTATATCATTTTTTTTATTATTATATCCCCCCAAAAAAATCACTCTCAGTTCACTCACTTTCTTTTGAAGATTATGGATAGATAGAAATGTGTGTGTGTGTGTGTGTGTGTGTGTGTGTGTGGGAGGGGGGGGGGGGCTTAACAGAATTAAATGATTTTACTGGGAATCTCAACAGCCACCAGCCTCAACACTTCCTCTTGAATGGATTACTTAACGCCATGAATTCCTATTTAAAAAAAAAAAAACAGCCCCTCCATTTGTCACCCCATGACTCATGCATCTGACATATGTACAGTAACTTCTCACGCTGCCTTGGGTATTTGGCTAAAACCTCACAGTTGTGAATCACAGGCATCCATGGGATTGGATGACATCACGCCTGCAAACCTTATTAGCCAACCATATCCAGAGGGAGGTCATTATCCCAGATTGGCAGCCTCCTGATTGGCTCAGAAGTACAGAGGCAGCGCATCCTGACCTTTCTGCTGTGAGTCCTGACAAGATCAATCACAAGCTGAGGCATTCCCGCCGCACAAACGCAATGAGTCGGGCTTTGCAGTAGAACTGAATTACCAACTCACCCAAAGTGTATCTAAAAAGCTGCTCCACCAAGAGGCCTCTAGCAACCCCCATGTAGATTCCCCCAGCATCACTTCAGCAATGAAAGCTCTTAGAAAAACATTTTTCCTAAGCTAGATTCTGCTGAAAAGGAGAAAAGAGGATCAACTGCAAACTGGGATCTACTGATACTAACAAACAGACGCGGGACACTTCTGGGCTGATAATGTATTATTTGCCAAAATATCAACTATTCAGTGCCACCACACTCCGAGAAGGAAGAAATTCTTGCCTGTGCAAGACTCCAAAATCGGCCTGCCTCACACAATATGCAGATGACATACTTTACTTTTAGGTCCCAGAATATGAGAGGCCCCAAAGGTGATCAAAGTTGCATCACACATAATAAGTCATATCACATCCAAATCTCACTGGGGGCAGCAGCACTTATACTTGTTTGATTGTCAATGGCTCTACACAGTCAGCCCTGCACACAGGGACACATTCTACGCTGCCGAGGTCAGTTATTGATTGACCCTCGAAGACCTTCAAGTACCAGTCAGATAATGTACCTTTAAACAAGAAAAATACTGCTATGCAGCACTCTGTGGGTTTATGCACTGGATCCCTCCACATGCTCATGATTATGCAAAATACTATGAGGCTGCATTAAAATGAATGCCTTGTTTGACTCCATGTCTGCGGGCCGGAATAATGACATGAATGATATTTCCTCAACTTCGTGACATCACTGCCTTCCTTTTGACCGGAAAGCTTTAGGGATGCTTGGAAAAGCTGAAGGCGCAGTCTTGTTTGACATTTAAAAGTGCTGACTTCCCACATCTAGAGGGGATTCTGCCAGCAAATTTAAACCGTCCCTGAACTTGGACAGGGCGTTCTTTGATTCGTGAAACATCAGATCACTGAAGATCTGTCAACACCAGCCAGGAATCTCTCCGGCAGGAGAATTCGGCCCTACACGCGTGATTAAAACTAAATCACTTCTCCCAAATGCTCATCACTGGTCGACTCTGCCACTAATTCGAAACAACACTTAAAAAAAGCCGCTGCAAAAGCATCTCCAAGACTCTCAGCGCCCCACTGGAGAATGAATGGGTCCTCTCTTTTGACGGATCATCTAATGCACAGGGCTAGATGAATCTCGCACATACAGTACAGTAATAGCCGAACAGATGATGGTTCTTGGCAAAAGCCTGAGTAGTGGAGGGGTGTAAGACAGTCCCTTATGTCACATGGGAGAAAGAGAGGGAAAGAAGAGGAGGGGGAGGAGTGCTGCAGTGCACTGGTAGTGTGCTGTCTCTTTAACTATGGCCATGCTTGACAGGAGCTGCTGTATCAAAACTACTGTAAAATCGACAAGGCTGGGGTTAGCTCAGCAGATGGCTGCTTACTCCCATACTGTCCATCTGTGGAGGCTTCCATTGTGGAACAGGGAATGAGGGAGAGAGGGGAGGTGGGTAAAAGGTGGGTGTGTGGGTGGGAGGTTCAGCATGAGAAGGGGTCGACCACAGAGGAGAGAGAAAAAGAAATAAATTGAGAGGAAGAGTGAGTTTGAGCGAATGAGGGAGGGGGAAAAAAAAAAGATTTAGCCAAGATAGAAAGGCCCATCTCTGCTGCTGCTGCTGCCTGCCTCCCACTAACTGCCTGTTCATGTGAGCCGGTACTTGGCATGACTGCAAATGGCTTGCCTGGTACATTAGCCTAACGCACTTGTCAATGTGGGCGCCAATACATCTGCAAGATTTTTTTTTTTAATTATTTCTTTTAAAATCCTCTTCCGTTTTTGTAAATCTTTATCTCATCATATATCAATTCCTCACTAAAATCGGCAGTCTTACCACATATTCTATCTCTAGATGTTGAGTCACTGAGCAGAAATAAATATCACACTGTGTTACATAATCTCTTTGAGTAACCATGGAGCTTCTAATGTATAGGTAGACAGGGATGATGTATAGAGTATCTGTCACAGAATACCGAGCCTCTTAGTAGCACAACAGAGTGAAAACAAGGCTGCAACTGATGACGCCCCCCCCCCCCCCCCACATCATCGATTGATCTGCGGATTAGTTTTACGACGAATCAATGAATCGTTTAGCTGAGAAATGTCATGAAATTTTGGGGAAAAAAAAACAAAAAAACAACCTCATCGCAATTTCCAACGAACCACAGTGACATTTTGTTTGTTTGTTTGTTTGTTTTTGTTCATTCAACAGTCCCGGAACCCAAAGAAGGAAAGAACCCAAGGAGGAAAAAAAAAACAACCTGCAAATCCTATGATAGTCTGGAACCAGTTCATGTTTGACACTTTCTTGCTTGAAAAAGATTGAGACTATTTATCATAGAAATAAAACTAGGTTGCAATGTATCCGAACAGCCCCTGCTGACAGTAATTCTAAATTGTAAAAGTTATTTGTTAATCTTTAGATCAACTATTTGGTTATAGAAAATATTTAAAAACAGACATGAAATGCTCCTAATAAGCCTTTAAACGTCATCTCTTCGTTGTGCGTTTTAGCCAACAGACCATCATAAAACATATTCAACTTAAAACTCTATAAAACGCTGAAAAGCAGCAACTCACTGATTTCCTATGTGTTCCTCCTTTCTTTTTATCAGTTTTCTGTCAAGCATCTAAAAGTTTGACCAGTTATCAGGACACGAGACATGTAAATGTACTAACTTGAGTTACACAAATATTCATTGAGGATGCAAAACTGACTTGTAAAAACAAAAACAACAAAAAAAATCATGTGAAATGACGCCCCCCCCCATGTACATATGAGGTTGTGTGATGGTTCGTCAACACTTCCCTCACGGATGAAGTGCAGAAATGAGTACAGTCACTAGAGCAGTGGTGACTGGAAATGACAGCAAAACAAAGTGAGGACTATGTTTATTTATACCATTTATCAGCTTTTATTTTATTCATTTCACGTCAGTGTGTCTGCATTTTGTTGTCATTTTCTGGGGATAATCATTCCTCTCCTTAAAGTGATACTTCACCCAAAGTGTAATTTGCCTCTCAATGACTCACAGTTCGGTGTCTTGAACTCAGAAGGATGCTTTCCCCCTCCAGCATGACATCTTGGCAACTCCAGAATACAAACAACACCAGCCACATATTTTTAGCTTGACGCTAATGGAGACCGACAACTGGAAACAGCAAAACTGCCCAAAACTTTAATTTGCAAACTGTAAAACTCATTATACATCTTCCTGATCCAGCAGTACGCTCAATAATCCCAAAATTTAAAAAAAAAAAATTCTGTGTAAAAACAACCAAAATTACAAAACCTCCAGTTTGGCGTGAGAGTGAACATGAATGAACAAGTTTCACTTGGTCAGGGTACCGCCAAACCTAAAGAGTTACAATTTTTTTTGCTTTTAGCTAAAATCTAAATGTTTATGGCGTTCTGAGGTTATCGCCAGATATAAAGATGTGGATTATACAATGAGAGTTTCAAAATGGAGGTTTTGAACACTTTTGCTGTCAATAGTGATGCGTTTCTATAAGCATCGAGCTAAAAACATATAGCTGGCATTTTCTGACCTCTGGACTCGACAGGAAGTCATACAGGGGGTTA
>NC_141330.1:4417500-4442500 GCF_037954235.1 Aulostomus chinensis | reverse complement strand
AATGTGTGTATGTGTGTGTATGTGTGTGTGTGTGTGCGGTGTATGTGTGTGTGCGTGTATGTGTATGTGTGTGTTTATTTGCACGCTGCTGTTGAGGCGTGATGGTGAAACACGAGTGAGAGTGTGTGTGAGAGAGAGAGGGGAGAGAGGGAGAGAGAGAGAGAGAGAGAGAGAAGAGACGGGGGTGGAGAACTGTACACGCGCGTGCATAAGAGTATGTGTGGGCGCGCACGCCCCCCCCCCCCCCCCCATTATAGCCTATCTATAACCCATAACCCTTCTCCTATGCCCTGTGGGCACTTTCCATTTACCCGGAAAAAAGAATGTAGTGAATGTTGCAATGATTTGTGTGTGTGCGTGTGATATAATGGCCTGAAGGTAAGCTAACTAATTACTTTTATTTACTGCAACTCACCTAGCCTACAGTTTTTTTTTGGGGGGGGGGGGGGACAAAAACATGTCAACTTACTTATTATTTGATATTTTCAAACAACCTGTTCAGCACAGAAAACTACACTTGTCTTTTAACAACAAATAATTAACCCATTTCGAAATCAGAGCTAGCTAATATGTATGAACCGTTAGCCTAATGACGACAGGTGTTTGCAGACCTGTTGAAAACAAGTTCATCATTAGCTTCTGTAGAGCCGGTCAGAGTAAATATCCAGCTGCTGTTCTGGGAGTATAAATGAGGTAAAATGTTGATACTTCTACCTTGATCACTGCAAAGTCTTTAACAGTTAAAAAAAAATAAAAAGAAGCATGAGTGCGAAGCCATATAGTATTTTAGCACTTGACCAAACAGGAACAGCATCCGGCGGGGAAACTGCGGAGCCAAAATGGCGCCGGTCGTATAGCCTGTGCTGCCTTTGGGTAACTCGGGAAATTTGGAACCACGAGTTGAGCTAACCTGAAACATCGAACGGGTCGACGTAAATATAATTTGAAATTAAATTTAAAAGTTTATTTACTCATTTTTTTTCATTATTTCGTATTTTTAGTTTACATTGTTGTTACGCATAAATGTTTGCAATAAAATAAAAGTAAAAGTAAAAAAAAAAAAAAAAGTTAGACCAAGACACACGGGAGGGAACAGAGGAAGTTAAAGACTGACGTTGGTTAAAAATCCGAACAATCAGACAGGATAAAATCTTGAAATTAAGTAAAAATGGTGGTAAACCACTACTGTCTAACCACATTTCTTAGTATTTGAAGGCAGCACGGAGCCTCTCGCTGCTTTAAATGTTGATATGTCACCGCCATCTTGTGGGCATAATTAGTAGCTGCATGCGTTTTACGGCACTGTAGTGTAAACTTTACGCCCACTGGAGTAGTTTTGGCCTCCAAAAAAAAAAAAAATTTAAAAATAGACAAATGATGTAACAAAAAAAATTAAAATAATGTGCTTAAATTTCCCTTTTTTCTCTTAGATATGCAAGCATGTTCAGGAAAACAGATAATGCACACATAAAATTGGCTACACTCCACAAGCAAATGTACTCTGATAAATTTAAATTCAGAGTGTAACTTTTTCACCATCTTCTGAAGCTTCTCTGGTTTCACATTCTACACGTAGCACACCTCCTCACTAAATTACATTACAAAGACAATTACTAAAATTAATTGCTCACTTCTAATTAAAAGACCCAGAAAGCAATGACACTGAACAAGAGATGTGGTATTAATCTTTGAAGTCATTACTTGGCATTTCCATTCATCTTAAGAACTCATTGTAAATGCCACAAATAGAAAATAAACATCTGTCTTTCATGTTGGCAGCAGAGGTAAATAATCTGCCAAATAAAGTAGTTAATCTCTCCTGAAGGACACATTGGCTGGAAGTCAATTTTTCATCCCCATTAGTCTAATTTAGAGGGATTCTCGCCAGCACTGTTTGATTACCACCAACAGCGGTGATGATCATTGGCAACAATTTGGCAAACCCCACCGGCCTCTGTCTTTATTTGACTCGTAAGACAGTCACGTTGCTGGTTATGTGTTCTTCTATTACACAGATACACATGAGCATGAAGAGGAATATACTTATTTCATACTTTGGAACTTTTCTGACCACAGACAGTGCCCCTTTTGTGCAACAGTGACCTTTTGCCCCTGTGACTGGAGGAATGATTTGTACATCCTCACTATCAATGTAGTTTGGGCCACTTTGAACACAACACACCGTTCGACTACAAGGAAAAAACAGGCTTTTTTTTTTTTTTTTTTTTTACATCAGGTGTACCCAAAGGGTCAGCCAAGGATAATAAGTACGTTTGCCCAATTCTATGCACATAAAGTGCACAAAAAAATGGGAAAAAAAAGAAGTAACAAATACTGCACTGACTCTCCAACTGCAGCTTTCCAGATACACCATCAGTGGTGGAGTGTAACTAAGTACATTTACTCCACATATCAGGGATTTGTTGCACTTCTACCTCACTACAATTATTTGACATTTTCTTACTAGTAAAAGTAAAACGCTGGATCGGCTGCTGACTGAGACAATCGTGACATTTAGAGGTGAAATCTGATAAATCAGTCCTTTTGTTGTTGTTGTTGTTGTTGTTGTTGTTGTTGTTGTTTTCCCATATCAACCTGCTTTGTTTTCAACAAAACCACCACATTTTGACAGCTTTACACAGCCGGCTGACTCCGGTAACTCTTTTTTTTTTAAGTCCCGACACAGTAAAAGTCTACAATCACATGACCGAACCAGACATCTTTACTGATCAGTCTAGCTAAACAGACGCTCAGCTGTTTTTACAAATATATTGTGAATAAAATGTTAAGTTACTGGTTTATTCTAAAACAAAAACAAAAACAAAAAAACTGATCATATCACATACAGTGAAACTTTTTATTATTCATGTTACATATTAACGCAGAGTATACATGTACAAACGTAATTTTCCCCAAAATACATCAAACTGATCTTGGACTTGACTACTAACCAGAAAAAGAAGACTACCTCTCCCAAAATAAACGTGTCCCTTAATGATAATGTTTAATTTCCTCCTACTAAAACTGAGTTCCATCGAGAGTACAACCTATAACAAGCACTTGACGGGTACAGACATACCATAGAAAACACACGAATACATTCATCACCACACCCCTTTCTAATAAACTACAGTCGAAGTCACTGAGGAGGATGAAAACTGCAATGCAACATCATTTCACTGGCTTGAAATGTACCCTTATGTGCAGGAGGAAAATTCAACTGAGAGGTTATTTGAACTTTTGCATTGGTTTGATTGAAATAGTAAATGCTGTCTTTTGCTATTTAACTAAACCTGTAATGTAAAGATAAAGCTAACAAATGCATACATTGTTTTTTTTATTGAACAGACTGCTGAAATAAACCTCTGTATAAAATATAAACTCTGAATTTTGCACCACAGTCTAGATTTATGTAACCTGTTTGCACAAAGATGTATTAGAAGATAAAGCCCCGCTTCAGCACGTCACTTACCTCCGGACACACGAGAGACGATGGCCTTGACTTGTGAACTCATACATGACGAGATGCTGTTCCTGTTAAAGTAGCACATCAACTTTACTGGAAAATTATGGTTATTTATCATCCTTCTCATGGCGAGACAAGCGGATAGATACCCTTCTCTCCTCTGTGCATGAGTTAGGGAGCCACAGAGACCAGCTAACCGCTAGTTAGCTTAGCACAATGACTAGTAGTGGATGGGAAGTGCTAACCTATCATACACTTGTCTCCAAAACAATCTGTGCCTCCTTTAATATGTGCATAATAGTTGTGTACGTAACATTCTTTGTCAAACAACTGACTGATGTCATGAGATGTTGTCATTTAAGAATCATAACTTCTTCCCTTTGCCGCCCACAGGGATTTAACACAGCACCTTAATTTTGTTGATGACTAGAGGAGCGACTGCGACTGCTATGCAATCGTCATGCTCTCGAACAAAGATGCTGGTCCTTGACTGTTCATGGAGCTACGCAGCACAGCCCATCCACAACCATTCATTATGCTAAGCTAACGAGGAGTCAGCTGGTCTCTGTAGGTCTCAGCTGGAGATCGGGAGAAGGTGATCGGTAAAATAAGCTTCTTCTTTTTTTTTAAGTTGACGTGTTTCTTTAAATGGAACTGTTAGACCCTGGAAGATGGTCTGGGTTCAGTTAGATTCCGGCCCGATCAGTGTCTTCTTGACCTGTAGTGTAACTCTGAACGCAGCATGAAACTGAACAAGGAGTGCTTCCCATGTCTTAGCCTTCCCTCTTGACATTAAACACAAAAGAAACTCTCCTTTCTGATGACTTCAAACGTACGTTTCAATAAAACAAATGTGTCTGTTCTGTTGTTTGGAATGTACACGTCTGTTCTGATAAAAACTTTAGTTCCGTCCATACGTCTTTTGTGGCAAAAAAAACAACAACAAAAAACTTGTCCAGCTGTCGTCTAATTGGTCAACTCAGCAGGTACCCAACCCATATAGGCACTATGCAACCACGTCAAAAAATAAAATAAAGTATATCAATATATTGTAGATATATCATTCTATCTATAAAACAAAAGCCCTCTTGTGGCTCCTATTTCTAATACGTATAGTAGTCTAAATGTAAATTAGGTATGACAAAGTCTAACAAATACTAATTAAGTAACCCCGTAATAACATGTATACAATCTCTTATTAACATACTGTGATGAGAAAAAATAAATAAACCTCCAGAGGATTATTATGGATCCAAAGTCAAACAAATTGCCATCCCCGAGCATAAGATGGAAGAATCTAGATGGAAGCGCATGACTGCTACAGTGTGCCATAAAATATAAGACTGGCTCTTTAATCTCTCCATCTAAAAGGTTCCAGCTTTGTCATGTGCAGCCAGTCGACATCATCATGCTAACTTGTCGATGACATCTCATTCATCGATGTTAATTTTCCGGCCTGATTTTTCTCTCCCGAACTCCGTGTGAACATGAGCCACGAGTAGCTGATGAATGGGCAATTACAAAAGCGAATGCTGATGGAAGCGTGTTGTTAAAAAAATAAATAAATAAAAATTGGACTGTGCGGTACTCATTAAGAGACTTCTAATTAATAAAAGACATCTTGACACGTCAAAATAAATATCCAAATCCCTTCAGCTGCTTGGTTTTTCTGGGGCCTGGTGTTGTGCGTCCTGGCTCACTTTAGCATTGGCTTCTAGTCGTTGTTACAAAAGAATATAAATGGCAATACTTCAATGTGAAGCAGATGCTAACTAAGTGTTAACCTGTAACTAAACATGCTGGAAAAGTATAACAGACTTTCGTTGTTTTACAATTTTTTTTTTTTAAGTCCCTCACACACCACAATCTAAACCGACAGGGGGCAGCAAATTACAAGAGAGTCCAGGTTTCAATCCAAGACAAAGAGATAAGGAAATGCTAACATCGTAAATATGCTAACTGATAATAATGCAATTAGCAGCTTTCATAAGCTATGAAGTGAAGAAGCTCAAGTATCTCGGGGTTGAGGTAAATACGCAGATCAGTGCTACATCAGTTGTGATGAAGGAGGAGCTGAAACAAAGCATGAAGCCCTAATTTTTACCAAATTATTTATACTGCAAATTATTTTAGTGACTAAAGGAGAGAAGTTGTAGATTAAAGTGGTTAAAATTGACCCAAAGCAGAGCCACTACACTGACTCACTATCGCCTCTCCAGGCACAAACTGGCATTACAAGCTGGGATTGACTTTTTTTTTTTTTATCTGCAACTCAAATTAACGCTTACGTTTTTTTTTGTTTTTTTTATGTACTTCGATGATATTCATACATCACTAAATGTGGTGTAGTAATTCTAATAACTGTCCAAGATTTCAACCAATGTGCCAAAGCTAATTTGTGTCAAGCCAAGTCATGATGTTGATCAGTGACATTTTAGAGTCATCTGGTCATTAAAATATTAAAAAAAAAAAAAAAAAAATTCAAATGTTTCACTTCCTCTGTGGGTAAAAGTGTGATGCACCTCTTCAAACATGTGCTTTGTCTCTGCTCTAAGTACAATGCAGGAATGTACAAACCAATGGAGCTGCAGCTAAGCTGCTTTTAAAAGAATTTAAGAGCAAATATCTTCCATGTTCACTTATTTTCCCCCACGGTTCTGACACTGAAAAAGCAGTAATCCTCCTTTTCTTAATGTGCTGAAACCTTCCTTTGATTATTAAGATTAAAAAAAAAAAAAAATCTGCTTGATGTGTTCCAAACAAATTAGGAGGAGGTTTAAATACTTCTCATCACTGTAAAACATGATAAATGCAAAGGCATATTCCAAAGTTAACAGTACAAATATCAGAGAAACACTAGCAAAGAGGGACATTTAGTAACGAGTAGTGAGGTTATAATGAAGTAGAATAGAGGTGATACTATGGGAGCAACCTGGATTTGCAACGCGTAGAGATGTTTTTCTTCTTTTTTGTACTTTAAATACTGCCACATATGACACAGTATTCTTGTGGCAACTTTAAAACAGTCATTGCGTCTTGTTTTCTCTTTCGGCGTCAGTACAAACTCACATTCTCCCACTCCACCAGGTACTGCACCTTCCCGTCAGGTGTGACACGTCTGGCCAAGATTCTCACCGCCTCCCCCCCTCCCCAGCTCCTGGCCACTGTCCCGTCTCCCCCTCCTACTCCCATAGCCCCTCCTCCTCCTCCTCCACCTCCTCCACCTCCTCCTCCTCCTCCTCCTCCTCCTCCACCTCCTCCTCCTCCTATGCCACCCCCTCCACCCATTCCAGCCTGGTAAGGGGGCACATCACGTAGGACGATGGGCTCCAGCTGCTTCTGGCCCGGCTGGTGTTGGTGGTTGTGTTGGTGGCTGTGATGGTGCTGGTGGAGGTGGTGGTGGTGATGGCTGCCATTAGAGCTGAGCGGATATGGGAAGCAGGGTGGTGGTAATCTGCAGTTGTCCTCCACGCTGGGGACAGAAAAAAGAAGATAAACTGATTCATGAAGGTGTACTTCCTCTTTTTTTTCTGGATCATTTTATCACTTGTCAGTTAACCTTTGGGATAAAGAGACATCATCACTTAATCCTTGATTAATCCCGGGCGATCCCAAGAGAACATTTGTATCATATTTGAAGAAATTCCCTAAAAGGATTCCAAAAGGTGGTGCAGTGGTCAGCACTGTGGCGTCACAGCACGAAGGTTCCAGGTTCGAGCCCCGGCTGGAGCACGGGGTCTTTCTGTGTGTCCAAAGACATCAAGAGGGGACGAGGCTGATTGATACTCTAAATTGACCGTAGGTGTGACTGTGGGTGTGAATGGTTGTCTGTCTACATGTGCTGGCCCTGTGATGGACTGGCGACCCGTCCAGGGTGAACCCCGTCTCTCACCCCGAAGGCTGCTGGGATCGGCCTGGGATTTTGGTGTGAGACGATGTATGTCCAGTAACATAAAATCTGCTTTCACAAATTATTAAAACCCCTTAAAAACATGACGTGAAATAATGAACATACAATTAAACATGAAACAGTCTATTCTTTTGAAAGGAAGGTAAAGCAGAAATGCCATCACAAGTTCAAAACTAAGGCGGACATGTTCAGACGGATTACCCTGTTCTGTGCGTCAGTGAGTAAATGAGCTGGTAAAAACAGACGCAGTGTTCTGCCCAACTCTGACCACAGCTCTCACCGCACCGACGCATTAAGACAACTTGGATGAAAGGTTGACGAGACATCAACACACACATCATGCATGCAGACAGATTCCTTCCTGTACTAGAGGGATAATGGAAGAGGAAAACCTGTTGTAGTGATGGAGACTCCTGGAGAGTGCAGTATTTCCATTGTAAGTGGTGTGGTACACAGCGTACATCCGCTTAGGGGGTGAACTGTAGGCAGGGGGTGAAAGGCAATATAAAGTACGATTTTTCAAAATGGTAAAAGCTGTAAAAATGCTATAAAATTTAAGCTTCAGCTCATGAAAAGTCCCCCCCCCCCCCGCAAAAAAAAAACACATTTTCCTCCTTATTTGTGGGTATAAACACGCAGTTCTAAATTCATTTACTTCAGTTTTGATATCTTCCGCTGTCACACAACTACAACACAGCCCAGAAGGCTTTAGTTTGTTTTGGTCACATTGCTGAAGAAATGCCATTTTGAAAAAGTCTCCTCTGCTGTCAACCGTTTTTCACCTCCATTGTGCCGGGGCGGCGGAGTCTCACAGGCAGATATTTCAAAACCTTTGGACTTAAAATAAACCTATCTGAACTTCACAGCCCAGGAAAGAGGGCTGCTGCTGCTGCAGATAACCGAGGTACAACTGTGTTGTTGCTAGATATATTTCTGTTGCATAAAACCTCACCTCTCCTGGTTGCTATGATCTTTTTTTATACGATTGTTATTGTCTCTAAGATCACAAACGCGTCTGATGGTTGCTCTGATGGCGCTCCATATCACTTCATTTGAACAAAATGCTTTTTTTTTTTTTTTTTCATTCTGAGACCGTACTTCAACTCATCAGTCACTACACAAAAACAAAAAAAACTAAAACACAAGACCCTCACCTCAAGTTAAGCTCCTCCTCGGACTTCCTGGATGTGTAAAGGCTGGCCCCTCCCATGTAGCCATGGCAACATGGCAGTAGCTCAATAGGGTTGGCAGACACTGGGGGTGGACAAGCCTTGACACAGGAGACAAACAGAGATCAGCTTGTGTCTGGATGCCAACATCATCACAGGAGTCAATCAAGCGCTGATAGCTCCGTGCTCAGCCATGCGTCGCGTTGATTCTGCATACAAAACAACAGCTTTGAGGTAGTCTGGATAAAAGGCTCGCATACTGACAGGCAGAGTGAAAACATCACATACTTTTTTCTTTTTTTTCATTCTTAGAGTTTGAATTCTGCGTGTCTGCATTGCCCAAGGGCAGAGATGAAACTGAATCCATCCTGATAGCATGAATGGAGGGATGTGAGTAACATCATTGCAAGGCTCATCAGACACAGCGGTCCAATGTCTGGCTTGAACGCCGGCCCCTCAAAAACACATCAAATGGATCTGGCTGGTGGACTCATCATGACCCTTGACAAGAAAAAAAATATAATCAGAGCATCATCAGAGCCAGAGGAAGGTTTCTAAATCTGTCATTGCTGGAATGTGGCACCTCACTTGGCCCATTATCATTCCCTTCTCTACCATTACTTTTAGGACAGGAGATTATTATTCAGTGGCCTGAGTCAACGTCTGTGCCTTTAAATGGATGTGCTCTGTCAATGCTGCACTGTCAAGGTGCCAGCGCCACCTGGCCAAACTGTAATCGACTGCAAAGTGCACTTGGAAGCGATCCCAGGCTACGCATATCAGCATTCCTTCCCATCTCACTTTCCCCACTACAACCAACCTGCTTCACCAAGACGGATGGAGATTAGCATCAATCAGAGGAGCACAATGAGCCTGGATGTGCCAGAGTGAGCACGAGTGCCCTGTAGAGCGTATTGTTGCAGGATTACTGTATGTGCACATACACCAATCAGAGTGTTGTGTAGGAGGACACAGTACAATGATCATCCACGCTTAAGAATGCTGTGTAAAAATAGTAACCGCCATATGTGATGTTGCCTGTATCAGGGAGATCCGCCGGGAATTGGGTTTGATGATGATGATAAATGCAGCACTGAGCTGCAGATGTTGATGAAATACGCGAGCAGCTTTTTTTTTGTGCAGCCTGAGTTTGAATTATACATTTTAACCGAGCCCAACCCGCAATCTCTTACATTTGCTCCAGACGTTAAAGCATCTGCAGGCATTCAACATACAGCAACAAAAAAAAAAAAAAAAAGGCAGCACAACAAACACTGAGCTGCACCGGGTGTTAAAAGACACGCAGACTGATCTAGACTGTGAAATGAACCTTCATCACAGCGTCTGACTGACAGGTTATTTGGATCGCAGAGAGCTGTTTACCTGGCCGCATGAAAAAAGATAATTAGAGAGGTTTCGTGGCCCAGACCACCCACCAACAACCCCCCCCCCCCCTTACACACACACACACACACACAAACCCCTTCCTCCTGAATTGGAGACAGAGGCACTGACCTGTGTCTCCATGATACGACGCTTTGATTTGCGTGACTCCGGCCCCCCCACTCTCCTCTGGCACGGTAGTGACAGCGGGCTGAAGAGAACAAAAAACACACATAAATTAATGTGAAAACATTGACACACCGCCCCAACATCTAGTTTATTCACATATCTGACATTAAAAAAATACAATGAAAATGTACAAAACAGCAGCAAATGACATGTTGATGGATGGCAACTTTTTATTTTCGTAACAAACTATCTTCTGCTTGCTTGAGCCTGAAACTGCAGCTTGTCTAGTTCACACAAGTTCACCCAATACTCATTTAGCTCATCGTCACCAGGCAAAACTCTCCACATTTCACAGTCTATGGAGTTTATATCCGCGGCGACATTCCCACAAACATACTGAGCAGAGTGCCTAAGAAATAACCTGCAGTGGTTGAGCCGGCGACTTCTGGGTAGCCCTGTGCTAATTTGAATCTAGAGATATAATTCCATTTTGCAGCTCTCCTTGATTTTCCAAATATTATCAGACGAAATGGATCACATTCTGATGGGATCGAGTGACGACCGATGCAATTTAAATGCCAGTTGTTTGTAATAGCTGTCACTGCCAGGAGATGGAGACAGAAGCGCCGCTCTGGAGCTTCAGTTCAAGTAGAAACACCACCTCAACAGTTGTACTGCCAATGACATCGACACAGCAAAACATTCTGATGGCACATTGAGGCTGACCTTTGACCTTTTGAATATAAAATGTCATAGCATCATCATTTTGTCCCATTAGTCAATGAGAAATAATTTTGAAACTGCGGCCAAAACATTATGTGTGAGGTCAGCCAGATCTTGACCTTTGACCCCGTTTTTAATCTCATTAGGTCCCACTGGGAGTTAGTAGCACAGATCCACCTTGATGCAACGACATTAGCTGCTCAGCAGAATCACTGTCACATGTGGAAGCTGCATGTTTTAAAGATGTCTGACAGATTGCCTCATGGAAACACTAACTTCATATCTACTAATCATATACGATATTTTATCGTCTGATTACTTGGATAGGATTCCCTTAGTAAGTTACTTTTGTGTATTTTCACCCTCTACACTACAAGCCCACAACTTCGTCTTACAGGCAACACTGAACTTCACCACCTTCGACCTCCCTCACCAGCAGTAAAATACCTTTTTTACACCTTTTAATCACCGCTTAATCAGTTGGCTCAAATCGACAGCTACAGTGTGACATCACACTGCATCGTCTCAATATAAAGGTCCCTTTATTTCACTGTTTTATGATGTATTTTTTCTTGTAAAACATGTTGCACATACAAAAAAAAGCCACAACTGCTTTAGAAATGGCTTTTTTTGTTGTTGTTTTTGTTTCAAAAATATCTGAAGAAGGAATGAGATCTCTTGGGAATTGGATGGACAGCCGCTGTGTTTAGGACTCGACAAGGGCTTGAAGTGACCTCAGTGTGGTCCGCAGGTCATGTGATATGTCAGTGAGGGAGACAGACAGTGACACTGGCCAGCGACGTCAGTGTTTCCTGCCGGATGGAGGTATTTAGACGAGCATTAATTACTGTAAATATACATGAAAATGAACTGCAGTCTTAAAAAATATGTTCCCCTGATTTAATCCGGGTAAAAGCACCGGCTAAATACTTGAAAACTGATGAAAAATTAAAAATGCCAATGAAGTCTGCAGACTACAGGAAACATGAATACTGCATGTGCTCACGCTTGCACACACACACACACACACACACACACGGAAGTGAAAATGTAAGCACGTGGGGGTTTATAGACTTTAAGGAGGACATTAACATACATTTGCTGGCATATGAAAATTGTAGTCCTTTGATTCTTCAGTTAATTGTTCATGCGTAATGACTATATACCCTGTGGGGATCCCAAAGCTCTCCCTGAGATAAGAGGAGAGACGCTGTCCTTACTCTGACCTTCGACGGTGCGTGATATTGATAGGTGGGTCGGTGATGAGGGGCGACGAATCAGACGTCAGTGGTGGGGGGGCTCGGATCTGAAGCCCGAAAAGACACTTCTTCTTCTTGATCTCCTTCCCAGAGACAAACCTGGGCGACATCAAAGACACAGCGTGTACATTTGTTGCAGTGAGCCTGGTCGGTGTTGGTTCTTCAAAAATTATCATTCATTCACTCTTCTTCTTTGATGCTAATAATGAATTTAAAATTGTGTAAGGAAATACTTATTCTCTGGATGAAAAGGTGACTCGAGGACATTTCAAAAGTAGTGACAGTGTCACTAAGTACACATAATTAGAGCAGACTTTGCAGAGAGACGTTTAAAGTTTTGTGACTGCAGGTTTTAATGAAATTCACAGACACCCTGTCAAGATTACCATGTAACTTTGGGGAGAGCACACACAGGTTCTAAGGTCTTTGCAGCAGGTCAACCACTACAAGGCTCTGAGTCCTAATGGACTTCTGAAATCTTGCGCCACGTAGACACGCTCGCATCTTCAGCACCTCACTGACCCGGGTGATCATCTATCAACACTGTCCAAGGAAGACCTGCATGAACCACTGTTTTCAGCTAACACACACACACACAAACGCACACACGCACGCACGCACGCACGCACGCACACACACACACACACACACACACACACACTAGTTGCCAGTCTGGAAACACTGGTGTCGAAATTCCTAGATGAAGTTATGACAAACTTCCTTTCGCGGATCAACTTCTGAGCAAAACCTACACGACTGATTCGTATTCGGTTCTGCACTTCAAGGGACGAAGGCGATCGGGTCCAGTAGAAGAGACCAAAGACAGGGGAGTCGTTGGTCTCCTTTCTGTCAAGCCTACAGAGATCTGATAGAAAACACGCTCACCAGAAGCACCACCACGTGGTTAAAGAACGCCAGGCTAAGGCAAAACAACAACAACGACAAAATTGATGGAAACTTATCTTCTATCTCTGTTGATTACACTTTGGTAACAAGAGAACACCAGCAGCAAAAAGAGTTGAATTCCCGTCTTCTCATCGTCAGTTTTTGCTCATTCAAGGTCACACACTTCACCTTCCTGTCTGTTTGTCCGCCGTTACAACCGCAGAGCACTAAGACGACCCCTCTATTCATGGAGCGCTGCTCATCAATCCAGTCATGTGTGGTCACTGTTTATTCTTCCCATCATATGCGACGACTTACCTGTCCTTGTGGGAGTTCAGAGCGTTGAGGAGATTGTGGCAGCGGTCCTGCCTTGGCGTGTCAGAGAGCTAGAGGACAGACAGGAATGCAAAGTCAAAGCTGTGTTTGCACAGCTGATGGCCATCAAACAAAAAAAAAGCCTAACACGTGAAATCATTTTCTTCACATCAGTAATCGTAGTACAGAAATCAGCCCGTTGGCTGGAGGAACCCGCTGTAAAGCCATGACAGGTTCCAAACCTTTACGGAGAAACCACCACACATGTAGAGGAAACAATCAGAAAATTACCATCTGTGTTTCCTCCACTTTAATCCGCTGCTATTCTCTGAGGAGCAACTTCTAACATGACACCAGACGGAACTTTCAACCTGAGCGCTAAAGTTTAACAGAAAAATGACATTAAAAATGCAACTAACTCAGCGGTGTTCTCCTTTAAGCTTACATAGAGGTTATACTTGAGGAAAAAAACAAAAAAACCAAAAAAAAAACACACTTTTAAATTTTACTTTAATGATGGTTAATAGGCTTTAAGTCTCAATTGCAAAAAAGCCTGGCAGCATTTCACATCATTTCATCATGGTGCTTAAATGGGGGAATTATCAATACCGCGCCTAGGAGCAACGAGTCCCAATTCTCGTTGGTGAAGGACAGGATTTCATGGTCAAAATCAAAGTATTTCCTCTTGCAGCACAGGGAGAGATGATAGAGCACTAAATGAGCCAAATCCACCCTGCATTTCAAATTAAAAAAAAAAGATAAATAAGAATTATTAGATTTTTTTTTTCCCAGAATATTTTCACAATTATGTTCCGACATTTGTGAACCCTGATTACATGCAGCAGTATCGCTCTGTTCCCTGTTGCGTGAAGCAGCCCTGTGACAAACTGAAAATGACATCTTCTTATTGTGTGCGCCTATTCCTTTGTCTCGAGTGTCATATTTTTTCATTGTAAACATGTCAGTGGAGGTGTGACAGGTGACATCACCAGGTCATGGGAAGCCTTTTGATGGTTTCTGGGCCCTTGGTACATACTGAGCACTGGAACTGATAAAACCTGAAACAGAGGAATGGAAAAACAAAGAAAATCAGACATCATGCACTTACATCATGACATTTTTCATGGTGACATAAAAGGTTCAGGGCGGCACGGTGGTGCAGGGGTCAGCACTGTCGCCTCACAGCAAGAAGGTTCTGGGTTGGAGCCCCGGCTGGAGCACGGGGTCTTTCTGTGTGAGTCTGCATGTTCTCCCTGTTCCTGCATGGGTTTCTCTCTGGTACTCCAGCTTCCTCCACAGTCCAAAGACATCAAGAGGGACCAGGTTAATCCAGACTCTAAATTGACCGTAGGTGAGGCTGGGAGAGCCAATGGTTGTCTGTCTCTATGTGTTGGCCCTGTGATGGACTGGTGACCTGTCCAGGGTGAACCCCACCTCTCACCTGAAGGCCGCTGGGATAGGCTCCACCCCCCTGCGACCCTTAACTGGATAAGAAGTAGAAAATGGATGGATGGATGGATGAATAAAAAAATGCCTCCTTACTTTTACCACTTCTAGTAAAACTACTACAACAAAAGAAGTGTATTTTCTGCCTTGGACGTTTCTTACGGTTTTAGCTCATTAATTTTGGGTGGTTTCTCCCTTCTCTGTTTCTAAATGTCCACAAACCACACCAAAGGGTTCACTGTTGCCTGAGTCGCCCTGTGCAGAACGCTGCGGCATCGGGGGCTGTGATCATGACATCATAATCCTGTTTAAATTGATCCCCCGCCCCCAAAAAAGAAGAATCCTTTCTAGCTAGATTGCTTATTCTTTTTGCCGCTGAATGTTTAGGTTTCTCTCTTGCCATTCATCATTTCATTCGCCGACACCAGCATCAATCTCCCCGCTTTACAGAGACATCATGTGATCACTCCCTGTTGGGTTAAGATATATTTGGGTTTGTGTACATACTCAGTATTGTCTTGGGTTCATTATGTATTGTATCTTTTTTAATGAAACCATGTTTTTTTTTCGCAAAATTGGTTTACCTCTGAGCCGCAATTCTCCGCGTCAGTAGCACTTACCGGCACCAAACCTCCCAGTTTCACTCTCATCTATATTCTGCAGGTTTCTACAGAGGGATTCATTCATATATCATTCATAGCCTGATTTATGTAACATTTTATTCCTAAAAATGTGGTGAAAATAGATTTTTGGGCTGCTGAGAATATTTCCTGATTTATGGAGTGATAAAAAAGTCAGAATCAGTAAAAACCTCTGACTCCTAATGTGTTTTGTTGTGTTCTCGTGGGTTCATTTATCTCGTTATCTGAGGAAAACAAAAGCTGTTGTTTCCAGATAATGAGATAATAAGTTAACCCGTTCTCACTGGTAAGGGAGATTAGATATTTTGAGAATATTGCATTATTCCTTGATAAGTTATATAAATTCTTAGATTAGTCATCACAAGAACAGCTGTTCTCAGCCTGCTTCAATTTGGAGGTGGCTTTTTCTAAAGTTGCGGTTTCTGTTCTGGACGTTTGCATATTTTGGGAGTGGTTAACTTGATAACGCCTCTTTTGTACGAAACATTCAATTTGAGAAAACACACAGAGTGAAAAACACTTCCTCAGCGTAGGTAATCCACTGGAGAGTTTCACTCTGATATCTAGTTTCCAGTTGTCGTGTCTCACCTTTATACTTCTTTGTTTGCCTTCAAGGTGAGAGGCATTACTCCCCTTATATATTCCTTATATATTTCCTTATCCACTATGTACTATGTCTTTCTCCTCCCAGGATATTTCATCATTTAATACATTACAATACATCAGCCAGAACTGTAATAACATTCTGTGCTGAGTGACCCTGAAACTCCGCTCACACCATAACAACCCCGTGTCCTTCTATATGCATGTGTTCACTGAAGGTCACCGGGAAAGATGAAGCGCAGACACAATATGACGGCAGCACACGCTTACTATTCCAACTGTGAACTCTGTCTTCACTCTTCCTCCATCACCTGCTCGGCAGATGTTGTACCAATCCAGCCCCTCGCTTTCCCTGACTGTCAATCTAAATCTAATCCCTCCTTTTTCTCGCTCTCTCTCTCTCTCTCTCTGCCTCCTCCACTCAGAGAGGTTCAGCAATAACACGGTGTCAGGGCGGGTGTAAAACCCAGCCACCTAACGCAGATGGTTAATGACAATAATAACTTAATGGCTGGATACGTTTTATTACACGCATGGGATGCAGCCTATCAAAGTGCAGCACAATCAGCAGCCTGCACATGCAGCCGGCGTCATATCTGAACTGGTAGGGCCACAGAGGTGTTTGCTCTGCTGTCTGTCACCGTCCTGTCGCCGCGCGCGCGAGCGTGTGAGGTGCTTCTTGTCCTTGAGTCAGCCGGTGCATTAATATGCACACTTCTGATTTAGTCTCGAACCAGGCAGTTGTCTGACAAGTGAGGCTGTCTTTACCTTCCAACTCAATAGAATGAGAATTCACAGCAGTGTTGAAGTGACGCAGAGAGACACGTCTTCAAATTAGGACACAGCGGAGGGAAGGACGAGGACTTTGCTCGTGCTTCTGTTGTGTTTTTGTGTGTCGTGGACCGCTGCAATTATCTGAATGCTCTTTTTCTCTTTTTTGGTGGGTTATTTTTTGTTGTTCACCAAGGGTTTGATTAATATTAACAACACAAACGGATGAACTGCATTCAGATGTATTTCCTACTGTAAAGACAAACTTTCACTACCTTCTGGTGGATAAATGATACAAAACATCTTCAAAATAACTGCAAGAACATAAAAGTGTAACAGATACACGTGTGTGTGTGTGTGTGTGTGTGTGTGTCTAAAAAAAAGCGAAGCTGTCATGTGGACTTTTAATCTTAATCTGTTTAAATCAATGACACAATCACGATTATAATCAAAACCATTTCCACAAATGAAAGAAATGAAAGATATCTACAAAGGATTTTTTCTTTCTGATCATATAACTATTTACTAGTTGAGCCAAATAAAAATAAAAACTTCATAAAAACATTAGCTGGTTAAGTACAAGAACTTTTTTTTTTTTTTTTTTTGGAGGCAGGTAGTTTTCAGTCCAGTAAGAACACGGATCAGGGTTAATCAGATCAAGGATGTTTTCCCTGTCCTGCAGCCTCTCATGCAACAGACAGAATAATCATCTGAACGAACACAGGAAGGATATGTCAGATATCCTTTGATTTGTGAGTAATACCTTAGTTAAATGTGGCATATATGCAGTAAAAAAAACAAAAAGGAGGATTCTGTGGACTATGTCGAGACAAGCAAAAGCCTTCGGTAGATTCTGAACCTTTCCTCAGTTTAGGAGGAGGTATTATCGATTGTTTTTTAAAGTGAGTGTAAAAAGGATTTAGTGATGTAATCATTTTAGACATCCAGGCAGGTAAATGGAGGATATCTCGTTATATCGTCTCAGCCCGGCGCTGATCACCTCCCAGCCGCTCCTGCTCATATGGTATTTACATCCTCCACCTCCAGCTTGTGCACCACCACCCAAATTCAATTTTCTTCCATCTGTGACTCTGTTGTTTACTCCGGCGCAGTGAACGCCACGTGTTCACTGGCAGTTAGCGTGCGTTTTTGTCATGGCTAACACGCTGAGTCGCGACAGGACGAAGGACCCTCCCGGCGGCCCCGTGACGTACCTGTCCCCATACAGCAGAGGCTTGGTTAGACACTGAGTGCAGGCCTCGTGGAACCACTGGCCACAGCCTCCACACTGCAACATCTTCAGGTTCCACCTGAAACCAAAAACAAAATGCAGAGACTTCAAACGCGAGTGAAGGAAGGTGTGTGACATCTGGGAGGGCCGATCCTTTCAAGGTGAGATGGGTCCTCGGGTGTTAACTCTCACAGAGGCGTGACAGGTGGTAGTTTGGAAGTGTCAGCCAGAGTGCAAATAAATTCTAAGGATGCTGTCACCACTGCAGTGTGTTTGACCAGTCAAATTCTAATTGACGCATTTAGCTTGTTTTGTATTTAGTTTGGTTTCACGGTCACGATGATGCACAAATTTTAGCAGAACGCATCTGAAAAACATATTCCCTTGGGAGCCGTCTACAAATGAGCAGAGTCAGGCTTGTGCTCACAAAGCCTGTTTTGGTTTGTTTTTTTTAAATCGGTGAAAAAATCTCTTGTTTTCAGAGTGAGGACGTTTAAGTCAGCCTCTCATTTAGCCACTGGTTAACACCTGCTCTTTTCAAGGCACCGATGTATTTCACTCAAATGAACACGAGTATTTTAAGCCTGTGTGAACAACAGAGCGAATTTCAGGCATTGAACCAAAAACCTGTTGAAAAATCCCACTGATTTGAGACAACTAACTTATTTCTGGGTTTGAGGACTTATTCCTGCGCCACTCTATAATCCACAGGATGATGTTGGCTTAGATGAGTTCGAGCCTACAGAGACGGTGTTTGACAGCACACATGACTCAAAACCTAATCTGGTCTCACTCACTCTCCAGGTCCAGCGCAGTAGCAGTAACACTGCTGCTGATTGGACAGATGCTGCGGGTCCCAGTCTAACGACGTCAGCTGATAGGGGAGCCGGAGTTTCATGAACTGCATGAGCCGGGCGAAGCGTCCTCGTTTGAGAGCCCCGCCTCTCTGAAAACACAATTTTAGGACAGAACTTATTGGTCTGTGACCTGTCGAATCCCCGTCATGTCAGCGGGAGACGGATCATTGTTGGGGGAATGCTATTAGTTTCATTTTATTGCAGGTCATCTGTGAGAGATAGCGTCTGAAAGCCTGGACAATGAGATACAGACATTGAGCGATGGACAATTAACCGGGAGCTTTCTCATCTCTTATCTACAGATCTGGAGCACATGTGATTGATTGACTTTAAATGTACTTCTCTCAACTTCAGCGTCATTTTTCAGCTTCATAACTATTGATCGTTCATGATTTCTTGGACACAATGTAGAACATCTACTGGTCAAGTCAATACCGAGCAAATTACTGAGCTTAAATAAACTTCTTACCAGTCGTAACACAACAGTGCCGCGGCAGCAGAGCCTGAGACGTTTCCCCGGATTTCTCAAATATTAGACACTGAATACTGAATTCCCCCCTGAGTGTTAGACGGAGAGATTAGCGGCCTGACCTTGGTTGCAACTGCAAAGACGCATTGCCGACA
Source organism: Aulostomus chinensis (assembly GCF_037954235.1). Lineage (NCBI taxonomy): Eukaryota > Metazoa > Chordata > Actinopteri > Syngnathiformes > Aulostomidae > Aulostomus > Aulostomus chinensis. The sequence continues at coordinate 4,423,088 of NC_141330.1, read as the reverse complement.
TATCCACGAATCACTGTCAGCTTCTGGTTCGATGGTTGGCGTGTGGCACTCTGGATGATAACCTGTAATGGGAGGAGGAGGCAGAGCGTTTAATTCGTGTTTAAAAGACAGACAGCCGGAGTGACAATAATGGCAGAGCAGCCTCACGTTTAGTGCTCTGCTGGTTTGTTTCAGCTGCATGCAAAACATTTTACTGCACTACTTGCATCTAGGGAGCAGGAAGTGTCTTTGTCTGCTTATTCCTCTGAAACAATTAAGCTGTCAGCAGCGCCGGTTACCTGACAGAGACGTGATGCTGAAATTTGGCGGCATTTTCTGCATGTGCATCCCGGTGTCCCTAAAACTTCTCGACACTTCAACGTCAACACGTTTCATTTCATCACACTTCAGGTTACTTTGCTAGAGAGCCTTATCCAAGGAGAGTTAGATCAAGGGCAAGGATTTTTTTGGCTGGACTAGTTTCTGTCTTTTGTTCTACCTCATTTGGGTCTGGACTTTCAACCAAAATTACAGTGAAACCTCTCCTGGACAACAGCCCAGACCCAACAATCAGACCGGAGTCCATCTCCAAATATATTTACTTCATATAGGGCCTGAAACGGGAAGCAAGCAAAACCAAAACTCATCACATTATGGGCTGAAAACATGCTGCAGCTCGAGAGAGAGAGAGAGAGAGAGAGAGAGAGAGAGAGAAAGAGAGGAGGGACGGGGGGACGGGGGGACGGGGGGACGGAGAGGCTGCAGCATCATAACAAGTTCAACATGTACGCTTTGCAAGATACAGACACAGGAATGGTGGAGTGAATCAACTGTAAAGGAGTGCTACAGTTGTGAATGACAGTGAATTTTCCCTCAAAAATGTAATGAACTTCCACCGCCGAATGACATTTGTGTAAAATTCAACGCAGGACAGAGTGAAAATCACCTGGACCGAAACAAACATGTGACTTGAAACCTGAATGATGCCATCTGAGTAAAAAAAAAAGGTCTCCACATGTAAAGTGAGTGTTCAGATGGCACCCCCCCCCCCTTCGGTCTAGTAACGTAAACAGATTCATTATTTTTATTTGCAACATTTTTAATCAGTGTGTTTTTTTAAGATCAGGAGGAATCCAAAGGATATTTGGCACACGACTGATATCCCTCTACAACTAGCAGACCCATATGCAGATGAAGACTTGGCTGCTGTTCAGTACACAGTCTCCTTCAATGTGGCTCAGCACACATTTGCATTCAGGTTCCCTCTAAGAATGTGGCACATGTGACCCGGGCCACCCGGGCCACCCATGAGCGTGGTCACGGTGATCAGATCACTCAGGTCTGAACAGCACCAAAGCAACGATTCAGACGAAGTCAAGAGAAACTCCAGATACGTGCTGAATCCAAACAAGCACCGGATCCCCGTGTTTTTCAAACTTAGACAAGATGGACGCTGATCCACCACAAAGACTCGAGGACCCTGGAGAAGCAATCTAGTGTACGCCGACGTACCGTTTAGCAGAACCTGCTGACTGAGGACAAGACTCAGAGGTTTACCTCCACCGGAGGGATAAGGGACTCTACTTTGAGGATAACAACATACAGGAGGAGAGGACAGATGACTTAAAAGAGGAGTACAGGGAATAATCCAGGTCAAAGTAGAGAGAGAGAATCCCTCAACAGAGGTCTACAACACGACTTATCCTCCATCTATAATGCTGTCACTACACAGCCTCCCAGGAGATTTAACAAGCGTTCGTATTTGGCCTCAGTTGACTCCGTCGTCTCTCTAACGACCGACGTCGCAACATCCGGCAGCACTAGCGAATCAAGCGGTGCTCCCGACCTTGATAATGACACCACAGAGGCTAAACAACACCCCCACCCACCCACCATCTCAGAACTGAAAAGCCCCTGGGATGATGGATGATTTGTTACCGGAGGAGGTGACGGATGGAGGGATTTTTCACTGTATCTGTAAGCACTGCGTGGCCAATCACAGCCCAGTATGCAAATTACAGAAGTGGGATTGCAAGAAGTCCGACTGATACAGAATCTACTGAGATACGGGCAGAAATATATTCTGGATTTTGGGTTTTGGGTTTTTTGTGTGTGTGTGTGTGTGTGTTTGCTTTTGCAATGATCCCCCAAGAGTATGAGGGAACGTGTAATTGGAGGAGTTCAAAAATGAACCATTAACGATATCGAATAACAAACTTCAAGTCTTCACTTTTAATTCATGTTGCAGACTTTGGAGGGAAAGTCATTTTTGATTGGGATTAAAAAAAACAAAAAAAAAAACAAGATCACGAGCCGAACAGCTCGTTTATCAAGGGAGACGCGCGACAAAAACTACCGGCGGTTTTGAAACGTGCAACTCAAACACAGGCACGTAAACTAGCGTTAACACAAAAAAAAAGAAAGAAAAGAAAAACCAACATAATTAGCATACGAAAATACGCAAACAATCACGACGAGCCAAAAAATACAGAAAACTGTTTTTAAAAATACTGTTTCAAGAATTACAAGGTTTTACTGGATTAAACAAACAGCAAAATCCAAAAATGTAATGAAAGCGGCGACACATGCAAAGCTCGCAGGAACGTTCAGTGACTCAGTTTGTGACTTGTTGTCGTACTTCAGAATCAAGTGACAAGAAGTACAATATTCCTAACAAAGCACCTTTGAAGTAAACCATATCAGACACAAATTATCATTCCAAGATGTGTATTTTTATATCTCCTGAAACGTGCCTGGAGGGGATCTTTCAATTAGCAACATCTAAAGACGTTTTCTTGCATTTAATGAGCGACTGCTCCTCCGTGCCTGTCTACTGGAGATCATCCATTTCCGTTCTGGTCAGGATGGAGGTGCAACAACTCACTTCTGTCATTTATGACACACAGTTTTCTCCATTGTTGTTGTTGTTGTTGTTTTTCAAGGAGCGACACTGTCACAAACCTTCAAGGTCAGTGCAAAAGAACGTGACAACGTAAGACGAGGAGCGCTTCCTTACCGTGGCGACATTTAAGACAATTTATGAGGGGTTCTTTAAGAGGCGGAGCGTCACAAATACAGCAAACTTCTTCCACTCCGGCAGCGACTGAAGCAGACGTCCAGAGAGAGGAAGAGGAGCGGGGAGCAGCAGAGGGGGGGAGAGATAGACAGACATTCATTTATGTATATTGATTCACATCTTTACCACCTCATTGATTTTGGTTTCTCCTGCAGCCTTTCAGATTTCATTTGACGGGCGGAAACTCCACCAGGTGCTAACAAGCAAACCTTCCTCCCTTCGCCTGATGTTAGGCAGAGTGACGGCGTGAGTCATTTGTCTAATAGATTAATTAATAGACTCTAATATACCGATTACATCTCTGAGCCCACGGGGGAATACTCAGAGCAGTCTGCGTCGTCATAACCTTAAACATGATGTAATTACCTCCACCGGGGAGGTCATGTGATCATCGGAGTGGGTTTGCCTGTTAGCAGGATCACTCAAACACCTGAGGAGGATGAAATTCGCTCGCTCATCAGAATTTGGGTTGAGAAGAACTGATCTGGATCCAGTACACAGCACACCCCGTGTACATGAGCCAAAGTATAAATACTCCCAGTCAAACATTACTCCAAAAGAAAGTATTTCAGGCTAATTTCTTTTCTTGAGTTAAGTGGTCAGAGGGGCATTTTCCTTTTATAAAATTTTAATACTTAAAATTTGACTTCATTATTCTCGTAATGTTTAACTAGAAGTATTTATACTTTGACTCAGTACCGGGGCTGCGTACTTTCTCCATCACTTGTCATATGGCATTGTCGCAGGTACACGCTCTCTGAGTACTCCCACGTTTCTATTCTCCATTTCTCATTTAGTGACAAACATTAATTTGAGAACATTCACAAAGCAACCAGTGAGTAGTGGCAGACACACTCTTCCGCCACGTTGATGTGACATCATCAGAACAATGCCAAAATGCCACCGATCCTCTGCCAAACAACTTTAATCAAAATCAACCCATAACTTTTTAGAGCCGCAACAACAAAGGGATCTTTTGATGAAGTAAAATTAACCTGCTACCAATTTTATATATATATATATATATACTGTTTAATAAATTCAATCTTTTTTCTTCAAGGAAAATGTCAAACCTTTGCTAGTTTCAGGTTCTTCAATGTAAAAATGTGCTGTTTTATTGTTGTTGTTGTTGTTGTTTTTATGACGGACGGCTGGGTGGACCAAAGGAGAACATATTCACTTGGGAAACTGATTGTCATGTTTTCTTGATAGTTACAGACTCAACAATCAGTTGATTAATTGTGAAAATAACCAGCAGATAAACAGACGGAAATAAACTTTAGTAGCAGCTCTAGAACTTTTTCGAGTGATTCTACTAACCACAGACAAATCACAGTGCTGGAGCTCCTTAGCGGCAGTAGCCAACGCTGCCAGACTCCATGTTAAAAAAAAAACCCCAAAACAACAAAAAGGAATAAATGCTGTTTTGGGCTATTTTAGACAAGCCTGTCCCAAAATTTAATGAGTTCCTCCTCCCCCCATCGCTCATTCTGATAATAGACAAACAAACAAGCAGCACCAGACGCATTACCTCTTCGTGAAAGTTCAGTGTGAAAGAGAAGCATTACCTAAAACTCTAATAAAGTTTTAGAACTGGACATGAATAAAGTTGTGCATTCACAAGCTTAAAGGAGGAGCATTTGTCAGCGCAAGAAATGCAAAGAACTCCAAACAGGAAGCTGTTTACTCTGCTAGCTGGGGGGAGGAAAAAAAAAAAAAAAAAAAAGAGTTCTTCTTACACGAGTGAATGTCCTTCCTCAGTACCCAGAACTCGGAGTTATCCTCAAATCTCACCAGACAACATTGCTTGACTCCGTCTACCTGAGAGGGAGATAGCGAAGCAGAATGATTGACAAAACTAAATGGAAGCCTTTTCAAAACCAGGTGAACACACACTCACGCTTTCTGTCTGTCTCTCTCTCTCTCTCTCACACACACACACACACACACACACACACACACGCACTTACTCTTTTCACATTGCCGAGGTACAGTAGTCCATCACTCCATCGAGCCAACACATCATCTCCTTCACTTACTCCCCCCATCCTGAGAGAGACAGAGAGGGGAGAGGAGAGGAGAGGAGAGGAGAGAGAGGCAGAAAGAGAGAGAGAGCGAGCGGGGCTCATGTGAAATGGAAATCCGATTTATTCGCTGAATACTTTGCTGCCATTGCTGACAGAGGGGTTTATGGCCCCGGCATTTCGGCTGGGCTCTCAAGACGGGCAGACATCAGTTCAAAGGGGTTAAATACCACCCCTCCTCTTTAGAAGGGAGAGCATAGCGACAGCCTGTATCCACCAACGGTGAAAGATGAGAGTGAGTACACAACCAGAGAGCAAGACAAATGATTACTGCACACATGAAACACACACACACACACACACACACACCACTGCATGATGACTGCTGCAATACAGTTTGATTGAATGAGCAAAGATTGCCGTGCAGCTACTTAGAGCATCTGCTGAGCACTTCTTTCCTCCTCCAACTAAACTTGATGTATGAAATGACAGCGTGAGCACCCCCCCAC